>NW_027467219.1:30000-40000 GCF_046128005.1 Genypterus blacodes
GTGCGTGTGTGTGTGTGTGCCCCTGTGTGTGTGTGCGTGTGTGCCTGTGTGTGTGTACCTGTGTGTGTGTGTGCCCCTGTGTGTGTGTGCGTGTGTGCCTGTGTGTGTGTGTGTGCTTGTGTGTGTGTGTGTGTGTGTGCGCCCCTGTGTGTGTGCCTGTGTGTGTGTACCTGTGTGTGTGTGTGCCTGTGTGTGTGTGTGTGCCCCTGTGGGCGGCATGTGTGCTTGTGTGTGTGTGTGTGTGTGTGCGCCCCTGTGTGTGTGTGTGCCCCTGTGTGTGTGTGTGTGTGTGTGCGCCCCTGTGTGTGTGCCTGTGTGTGTGTGTGTGCCTGTGTGTGTGCCTGTGTGTGTGTTTGTGTGTGTGCGCGTGTGTGTGCCCCTGTGTGTGTGTGTGACACTCCTGCTGCTTCCTCCTGTGGGCGCTGCTTTCTCAATAATATGTTGCGAAGATAAGAAAGAGGAAGAGAACTGAGATTGTCCAACATGTGGAGAAGTGAACACATCACTGCAGAGCCACAAGGCTGAGTGGACAAGCAGGGAGGGGAGGAGACAAGCAAGCAAGGAGGGGAGGACACAAGCAAGCAAGGAAGGGGAGGAGACAAGCAAGCAAGTAGGGAAGGAGACAAGCAAGCAGCGCAGGAGACAACCAAGGCTGAGCAGAAACCTTCTTGAGTTGCTCAAACATGAGGTTGCAGCATACTGTGTGTGTGCAGGTCTCACCTCCTCTCTGCAGGTCTCACCTCCTCTGCTGGGTCTCTTCCCTCTCTGTAGGTCTCCTTTCCTCTCCTCTCCTCTCCTCTCTTCTCCTCTCCTCTCCTCTCCTCTCCTCTCTGCAGGTCTCACCTCTGCTGGGTCTCTTCCCTCACTGTAGGTCTCCTCTCCTCTCCTCTCTGCAGGTCTCACCTCCTCTCCTCTCCTCTCCTCTCCTGTCTGTAGGTCTCCTCTCCTCTCTGCAGGTCTCACCTCCTCTCCTCTCTGCAGGTCTCCTCTCCTCTCTGTAGGTCTCACCTCCTCTCCTCTCTGCAGGTCTCCTCTCCTCTCTGCAGGTCTCCTCTCCTCTTTGTAGGTCTCCTCTCCTCTTTGTAGGTCTCCACTCCTCTCTGCAGGTCTCCTCTCCTCTCTGTAGGTCTCCTCTCCTCTTTGTAGGTCTCCTCTCCTCTCTGTAGGTCTCCTCTCCTCTCTGTAGGTCTCCTCTCCTCTCTGCAGGTCTCCTCTCCTCTCTGCAGGTCTCCTCTCCTCTCTGTAGGTCTCCTCTCCTCTCTGCAGGTCTCCTCTCCTCTCTGCAGGTCTCCTCTCCTCTTTGCAGGTCTCCTCTCCTCTCTGCAGGTCTCCTCTTCCCTCTGCAGGTCTCCTCTCCTCTCCTCCCCTCTCTGCTGGGTCTCTTCCCTCTTCAGGTTCTGCTCCTGTGTGATCGGGTCTTGTGTTGTGCTGCAGGAGAGCTGGACTCATGGCTCGGTACCTGAGCTACTTCACGGCTGTGGGCGATAAGCATCGGGCCACGTCTGAAGATGAGGAGCTGCACGAAGCCAGCGAGGATCTGGGTCCGGCCACGGGTCAGTACCCGGCGGCGCTCACCTTCAGAGACGCCCTCAAGCGTCTGTTCGGCTCCGACAGATTCCAGGTGAGGAGTCAGACGTGAAGCCTCCTTCACTGGAGGACCCGATGAGCTGCAGACGTCTCTGATTGTATTTCCTGTATTCTTCCGTCTCTCTTCCCGCCCTGGGGTCCGGTCCGGTCCTGGCTCTGATGACGCAGGTGTTGGTGGTGTGTCTGGTCGTCTTGGACGCCATGTTCGTTCTGGCCGAGCTGCTGATCGATCTGTCGGTCATCCAGTTGCAACACGGCCACATCGTCCCTCAGGTGAGACAAATGTCCTCCGACCTGTGGCGTAGCATCATTTACTGTGAAGTGAGTGCAGAGGTCAGAGTTCAAACGTTTCTCCAGGTCTTCCACTACCTGAGCTTGGCTCTTCTGACGATCTTCATGGTGGAGCTGATGGGTAAGCTGTTTGCGTTCCGCCTGGAGTTCTTCCAGCACAGGTTTGAGGTGTTTGACGGCGTGGTGGTGGTATTGTCCTTCGTGCTGGACGTTGTCTTCGTCTTCAGCGAGGACGCTTTCGACGGCATGGGCCTCCTCATCCTGCTGCGGCTCTGGAGGGTGGCCAGGATCATCAACGGTACGTTCCATGTTTGTAGGAATGAGGGAAGGTGCTTGGGTGATGGATGACCCTGTATGTGTGTGTGTGTGTGTGTGTGTGTGTGTGTGTGTGTGTGTGTGTGTGTGTGTGTGTGTGTGTGTCAGGCATCCTGGTGTCTGTGAAGAACCGTGCAGACCAGAAGATCCACAAGCTGAAGGAGAGCTACGACCACCTGGTCCAGCGGGTCACCGTGTTACAGGAGCGCTGTGACAAGCAGGTGAGGTCAAAGGTCACCTGACCTGAACGCACAAGGTTAGGGCTAAAGGTCACCAAGGCAACATGAGCAACAGAGCACCTTTTTACCCAACTTGTGATTTACATTTCAAACATCTTCATCACTTCAGATTCCTCTTTTGTTTTCCCAGGAACAAGAGAACGAGAAACTCAAAGCTCTGCTGCAGCAGCATGGAGTCAAGATCTAACATGAGGAGGAGGAGGAGGAGGAGGGGAAGGAGAAGAAGAAGAAGAAGAGACATTCTGGAACTGTGACATCATAAAATGCTTTACCTATCTGTCTGTAACAAAGAGAATCAGATTGTGATTTTTGGCTCTATAAGCTTCCTCTGAAGCTTCCTCTGAAGCTCCCTCTGAAGCTCCCTCTGAAGCTTCCTCTGAAGCTCCCTCTGAAGCTCCCTCTGAAGCTTCCTCTGAAGCTCCCTTTAAAGCTTCCTCTGAAGCTCCCTCTGAAGCTTCCTCTGAAGCTCCCTCTGAAGCTTCCTCTGAAGCTCCCTCTGAAGCTTCCTTTAAAGCTCCCTCTGAAGCTTCCTCTGAAGCTCCCTCTGAAGCTTCCTTTAAAGCTTCCTCTGAAGCTCCCTCTGAAGCTTCCTCTGAAGCTCCCTTTGAAGCTTCCTTTAGGGAGCCTCTTCATCTGTTTGTTTATATTCTAAACATTTCTCACTCATGTTTGTACATAGAATGAAATATAAATCTGTGTGTAATGAATTTATTCCATTGAAGAGAATATATTTGATAAATGTAATAAACTTGTCTACACACACATAAACTTTATAAACAAAGAGACAAACCTGTGTGAAATGTAAACATGTGATCCAGTCCAAGTTCAATCTGATTACAGATCATTATTTATTAATCACATCCATCCATCAATCACCGCTCATCCACCAGGGGGCGCTGGAGTTGATCCCAGCTGAGGGCGGAGTCACCGTGGTCACATGGACACAGAAACATAAACACTCTGACATTCAAACCTAAGGACAGTTAGGGTTAGGGTGAGACTACGTACAGGAAGCTCTCCTACCCACAACCTTCATGCTGTGAGGAACAGGTGCTACCCACTGCACCGCCCTGCTTAGATCACATGATGTATGTAGAGCAGCTGACTGGTGGGCGTGTCTACCAGACGCTGAGCGGTGATGTCATGTTCCAACTCAGACCTGTAAACTCCAGAGCAGCAACAGGCCTCCAGGCTGTGTGGGCTCTGCTCCGCTCTCCTCAGAGTGTATCTGACTCTCTAACAGCTGCTAGGCTCTGAAGCATCAGCCCCCAGCTTACACTCCTTCAGTCACACAAAAGGGAAGAAGAAGTCATAAGGCAGTTTGGCGTCGATGGTCGGTGCGGCCCTGAAGCCAGGACGGGCGGCGGCAGAAACGGGCCTGAAGGCCACAGAGCTGGAGATGAAGAGGACACGGCTTCTCCCAGACAGAAGGTCCTACAGAAGAGAGAAGACGCAGACGCTCACAGACGTTCACACTCACAGCTCCTCCTCTCTCTGCGGCGGCTCCACCGGTTCTTACCAAACTGCTGGTGTTGGTCCGGATCTCCTCTCTGACAGCCACGATCTGAGCCTGGGGGTTCACCAAGGACCCGTACTTGGTCCACTCAATGTCCAAGTGACGCGACAGGGGGATGCTGCAACTCTGGGCCTCCTTCAAAGTGAGAAAAACACAATTAGAGCAAACCTCCACCAGGTGAGCGTAAAGGAGAGCCTCACATGAACACACTGCCTTATGGTCACAGGTGAGGCGGCTGCAGGTTCTGGACTTTGACCGCGTGTGTCTGTCCACTTTGTCATTCATTCACTGCTCGTTCTTTCTGCCGTGGAGCTTCTAGATGACTTTGGTTCCTTCTTACAGCAGAACATCCAGGTGCTCGTCACAGATCGGGGGTGAAACTCACCACAGGCTTGGCGTTGCTCTTGATGGGCACCCAGTCCAGAGGGTTGTGTAGAGGAGAGGATCCGAAGGAGGCCACATCCTGGGGAGAGTTTGGTCCTCGCAGCGCTTCCAGAAGGAGCAGTGAGACCAGAGAGCAGTTAGCAGCATCCTGGAGTCTGTGGAGATGAGGTGTGGCACAGTGAGAAGGGTCAGGGTCAGGGGGTCAGGAGGTCACTCTGTAGGTCAACATCACGTCATCATCATGTCTGGACCTTAACGTGCAGCCGGACACAGAGTCCTGGCCAAACAGGAGAGGGGAGCGCCCATGTGGCCCCTGGAGACAGTCCTGGTCTTCAGCGCTGTGTAAGATGGACAGCGTCTCTCTGGGGTCGATGCTTCGAGCGATGCCTGTGAGGTCGAGGTCAAGGAAGACAAACCTTCATCTTCCAGCACATTTAGAAAGGGTCAGGGTCGGGGCAGGGTCGGGGTCAGTCAGGTATTCAGGGTCAGACGCTGGTCAGTGAAGGATATTCTGGCGCTCTGGTTCCGGACACCAGAGGAAGTCCAACAACATAACCTGGATTTCCGCTGTAAGGGACAGACGTCTCCTGGCTGCTGCCCTGGGTTACACACAGAGGACAGATGAGCTCTCTCTCTCACACACACACACACACACAGAGAGTCCAGCACAGCAGCCTACTTGACCCCCACTGACCTCTGACCCCCATAGAGGCTCAACCAACCAGAGCTCAGCAGTCAGACAGACATCAGGGCCCGACCCCATGAAGATGCTGCACATGTTGGAGTACCTGGATGAATTCCACACTGAACTGCTGTTCCATGGGCGTGGCTTCTTGACGGACAGGTCCGAGGAGCAGAGAGGCGGCGGCCCTCAGCAGCGTTCCTGCTGGACTGTAGGTGAGCACATAGGAGACCTGAGGGGAGGAGAGCACAGGTTCAGGTCCAGAGCTCATCGATGCACCGGGCTGAGGTTTGGGTCGGCTCACCTTCAGAACCACGTTGGAGCAGAGGCCCGGGCTCAGCAGCACCGGCCTCAGGTCCGGTCCGTCGCTCAGCCGCACCTCTGCCTGCGTCCCCTCTAAAGACCGCAGGACGAGCGAGGACACCTCCACGGAGACCACCTGCAGACGGGACACGCGTCAGTCAGCTGAGCCTCCTCACACATGAACTCTAGACTGCATGTATGTTACTGCAGCAGTGGAACACGCTTCAGACAGACGTGTGTGTGTGTGTGTGACTGTCACATGACGGCGTTCATGCGCTGCACATGGAGACAACCCTGAGGGAGCTGTGTTAGGATGCACATGCTACATGCTACATGCTACATGTATGGGGACATACTGACCTCTGCGTCTGCACTCGGCCCCTGTAGAGGAAGAGATGACCTCATGTTAACATGCAGAACGTTCTTCCTTTGGGATCAATAAGTCCTGAACTTCTCCTCTCAACCTGCAGGCTTCTGCTTTAAAACCTGACGCATACGCTACCTTCTGATGATGATGATGTCATGCCAAGGTCATGGACTCACCGCAAATAGACGCACGTTAGCGTAGCTGTGGAAGCTGAGGGCCGACAGAGCGCCGCAGTCCCGCTGGAGGAGGAGGGGGCGGGAGCACGAGTTCCTCTGCTCCTTCAGGAACACTGGAGAGAGAGAGAGAGACACACACACACACACACACACACACACACACACACACACACACACACACACACACACACACACACACACACACACACACACACACACACACACACACACACACACACACACACACACACACACAGTGTTAGAGGAGGATGCTGGAGGTGAAGGGGGGCCTCAGGTCTCAGGTCAGAACCAGCTGCTGTGTGTTTACCTGCAGGGTTTGAGTCCAGACACTGGTTGGTGACACCAGGAGCCGGCAGCCTGAAGACGTCTCTGTCTCTGTCTCTGTCTGTGAGGAGGACGTCTCCATACTGAGCTCACCAGGAGAGAGAGAGCACACGGTCACAACCTGCTGATCAGGCTCAGCACTTCATCCTTCACCCGACCTTGGCGTAGGTAGAAACTCAATCAGGGAAGCAATAATAAGTGATGAGTGACAGGAAGCCGGTCTCAGTCTGACCTGGTATCCAGCTGAGGCCCGGGGCTCTGGAGCTGAAGCTTCTCCAGAGGAAGTGAAGCTGGAGAACCGGTTGAAGAGCGAGTCGAAGTTGTTGTCAGTTGGCAGAGCGGGCGAGGGATGAGAGAAGGCGTCCACACCTGGAGGGAGGCCAGCAGGAGGTCACTCAGGTGGAGAGGAGTCATGTGGGGGAGCAGAGCCGGATCAGAGGAAAGACTTACGGTTCTGAGCCTGAATGCAGAGGGCGGAGGAGCTGCTCTCCCTCTGGACTGCAGACTGCACCTGGGAGTAACCCTCCACTGTGGAGGTCAAAGAGTAAGAGGCCACTTCCTGTCTGCACAGCTGCCTGCTGCCACTGTGGACCCAGCAGGAGGAGGAGGAGGGGGAGATGGAGGAGGAGGAGGAGGAGGAAGAGGAGGGGGAGGAGGAGAGGAGACACCAGCAGAGGAACAAGGATCAAACATCTCCAACATGCTCCAACTCACCAAACAGCCCTTTAAAGGTCCATGTGGACAGAATCACAAACCCTGGGTGTGGTTCTGAATCCAGTCTGAATCCAGTCAGAACGACTGGATGTAAGAGATAAAAAAGACTGGGATCTTAAAAATGCCAACAGATGATTGACAGCAGAAGCCTCAGTGTGACTTCCTGCTCCTGTTTGCCTTCATGGAGATGAGATAGTTATGATGATGTCACACAGATCCTCATTACTGTGGAGGTTAAACTCCAGTTTGTGACCAGGACTGCTGTTTACTGAGGAACAGAAGGTTAGGTAGAAATCAGATAAAAGCTGCTAACACAGGGACCCAAGGTGTGTGTGTGTGTGTGTGTGTGTAGAGCGACCCACTGACCTGACGGTGTGTGTAGAGCAGCTGGAGAACAGAGCCGCCTGCTCGCCACACGCTCTGTCACAGCAGCAGTTGATGTCACAGGAGTCCCTGAACACATCACAGGGACACAAGCTGGAGACTGACACACACACACACACACACACACACACACACACACACACACACACACACACAGTTTATTTGTATAGTATAGTATAGTATTAGATCTCTCTCAGGCTGTAATTTAAAACAACTAGACCAAAACACACTCACACTCACTCACTCACTCACACTCACTCACTCTCTCTCTCTCTCTCTCTCTCAGCTGAACGTACCGGCGGTGAGTGGAGGGAGCAGGCGGCCAGACAGAGGCAGCGACCCCGGCTCAGGTCCCGCTGGCTGCGAGGTCTCATGTCCCGGGGTCTCAGGTCCCGCTGTCTCAGGTCCTAAGGTTTTAGGTCCCGGGGTCTCAGGTCCCGAGGTCTCAGGTCCCGCTGTCTCAGGTCCTAAGGTTTTAGGTCCCGGGGTCTCAGGTCCCGAGGTCTCAGGTCCCGCTGTCTCAGGTCCTAAGGTTTTAGGTCCCGGGGTCTCAGGTCCCGAGGTCTCAGGTCCCGCTGTCTCCTCCGTGCCGCTGGAGCTCCGTGTCGGTGTTGGAGAATCGAAGTCTGCGGTCTTAAACGCCTCCGTGTCCGTGTCCGTGTCCGTGTCCGTGTCCGTGTCGGTCCCAGAGACGCTCTGGTCGGTGAACAAAGTCGTATTTCCGGTGGGGTCCGCTGAATCTGCGGTGAAGACAAACGAGGCCAGGAGGCTGAAGGAGCACAGCAGCAAAACTAAAGGCGCCATGTTTGTGACCCGCGTTGCTATGGTTGCCTGCCCTCTTCCTGTCGTCCCCTGTTCAAAGGTAACTTTATTTAAACAGCAGACGACCAAAATACGAGTAATAAAGAACGATCATTTGGTTTAACAAGTATGAATAAACAACGAAAAGAGTCAACATCTGTTGTTTCAGAAGTCGAGTTGTTTTGAGCGGTTTTGGTTTTGTGCATTTTTATTCAAGGTTATTGTAAAGCTCCGTCATCAAAATGTTACTAAGAGGTTGCAGTGTTCTCCTTCACCACAAGATGGCAGTACAGGACAGACACACGGACAGATCTGCTCTGTGTTGACATAGAATCATTAAAATATGAACCTAACATCTGAAAACCCTTTTCTGATCTGCTTTGGCTTCGTGCTCCGTTTTCATTAACAACCTACACCTAGCTTCACCATGACAGACATCAGGTCTTCCATTGTTCCTCCTTTCTCTGATTTTACAACCTTAAATAGGAAGCTGATGTGGTTAAGGCCAGAACCTGGAGGCAGACAAGCAGCTGTGAAGCTGTTAATGATGAGGGGTGAGAGAGGAAGAGGAAGAGGTAGGAGGAAACTTCTGAAGCTAAAGAGGGGTGGTGGGAACAGCTGAGGCAGCTCAATGGCGACAGCTGGTGGACAGATGAGGCAGGACAGGTAGGTCAGGAGAAGTTATGCCAGAAAAGTGATTCAATAATTTAGTAAGTGCTGAAGTTTTGACTGCGTCTCCCCGTCTGTCCCTCTGTGCCTCTCTCTCTTTATGTCTCTCTCTCTCTGCCCCTCTCTCTCTTTATGTCTCTCTCTCTCTGCCCCTCTCTCTCTTTATGTCTCTCTCTCTCTGCCCCTCTCTCTCTTTATGTCTCTCTGTCTCTCTGTCTCTTTATGTCTCTCTCTCTCTGCCCCTCTCTCTCTTTATGTCTCTCTCTCTCTGCCCCTCTCTCTCTTTATGTCTCTCTGTCTCTCTGTCTCTTTATGTCTCTCTCTCTCTGCCCCTCTCTCTTTATGTCTCTCTCTCTGCCCCTCTCTCTCTTTATGTCTCTCTGTCTCTCTGTCTCTTTATGTCTCTCTCTCTCTGCCGCTCTCTCTCTTTATGTCTCTCTGTCTCTCTGTCTCTATATGTCTCTCTCTCTCTGCCCCTCTCTCTCTTTATGACTCTCTGTCTCTCTGTCTCTTTATGTCTCTTTCTCTGTCTGTCTCTCTCTGTCCCCCTCTCTCTTTATGTCTCTGTCTCTGTCTGTCTCTCTCAGTCTGTCCTGATAGCGTCGTGCTATCTTCTCTATAAATTCAAACAGCCCTCTGGCTTCAGTGACACACCTGCCTCGTGCATTTGTACTGTATGTGTGTGTGTGTGTGTGTGTGTGTGTGTGAGCTGATAATAATAAACATCAAGTTTATAACCTGACTGTGTGATCAGAATGACTCCAGTGTCCCACAGAGCAGCAGGTCCCATAGAGCAGCAGGTCAAACATCAGCCCAGAGGTGAACTGGACTGTTTTCTATTCTGCCTCCATTTATTTCTCCAGCTTTAATCTCCACAGATGGACGGACGTTCATGCGGTGTAGAGCAGTGAATGATCAATCACAGAGGCCTTGGCTCCATCCAGGTTATTACTGCATATGGAAATATGTTTAAAAAGGCCACCAGCTGATTTATCCTCTCCAGCTGTGTATGCAGAGCTCAGCTTATTTCAATCACAGACCGCAGCGTCTTGATTTACACTGACCAGCGTTTTAATAGAGCAACCAACGGTCAAATTTAAACTAGCCCAATTAATCAACTTAACATTCAATATCTCACATTCGCCGGCCGAGCGGCGAGCGCACACGGACGCTCGCCGTGAATTTTCCAGGAGATTTCTCCATCGATCGACACACAGATGATTTGTG
>NW_027467219.1:47500-57500 GCF_046128005.1 Genypterus blacodes
GTCAAAGAGAACAGTGTCTTATCAGAGAGAGAGAGAGAGAGAGAGGAAGGGCGAGCAAAGAGAGGAAGAAGTCTGCAGATCAGGCTGGGGCATCTTCATCTTCTGACACCATCGTCCCTCTTCCCCTCCATGTTTACTTCACTCTCTTTGCTTTGAAGCGGCTTTGCTCCACACGCATGTGAGGTCACCAGAATGAAAGTGTGGTGGTCAGATCTCAGGCCAGGTGTTCACATCTGTTCACATCTGTTCTCCTCCAGATACTAAGAGCTGCACACTAAATACTGTTGGTCTTTCTTCTTCTCCAAAAACGTTCTAAAAATATTGTGGCACAGAAACAAGAAGCAGCATCTTTACATCATTTCAAGAAATGAAAGTTCTACATTATTATAATCATAATTATAATTATAATAATAATTATTATTATCAGATCAACATTTAAAGGAGCTGCTGTAAACGAGCCGATCGGTGTTCAGACTTGACTCTGAATCTTCAGAATAACGATTCAAACGTGGATCAGCATGAGTGAAAACAGCACAAACCCAGACTCAACCTCTGCTTCTCTCCGCTCGTCTCCTCATAAATCTCTCAGATCTCTCAGCTGTCAGAGAAATTCCCATTTCCAGTTAATCAGTCTGGAGCGTTATGCGTGGCGGGATACGATCCTCTCACGTGTTCCGGGTGAGCGGCCTTTGAAAACATAAAAAGACAGAAGAGTAAATGATCTGTCTCCATTATGATTTAGACGCTACAAGAACATCTGAGCTTTCATCTGCCAGAGGAACTAAAGAGGTTATTGAACCCGCAACCATGTTCACTTTGTACGCCCGTGCAGCGATCACAGTGATCACGGCGCAGACGGAGACATTAGAACACCAGTCCAGACAGGAAACATGTCGCCCCGTGTTGGCGTGTGAACGTGCGGCCTGACGACATTAACAGGTCCAGTCCTCTGCGCCGCAACGACGCAGCACGGCTACAAACACACACAGCACGGCTACAAACACACACAGCACCGCTACAAACACACACAGCACCGCTACAAACACACACAGCACCGCTACAAACAAACACAGCACCGCTACAAACACACACAGCACCGCTACAAACACACACAGCACCGCTACAAACACACACAGCACCGCTACAAACACACACAGCACCGCTACAAACACACACAGCACCGCTACAAACAAACACAGCACCGCTACAAACACACACAGCACCGCTACAAACACACACAGCACCGCTACAAACACACACAGCACCGCTACAAACACACACAGCACCGCCCACAAACACACACAGCACCGCTACAAACACACACAGCACCGCTACAAACACACACAGCACCGCTACAAACACACACAGCACCGCCCACAAACACACACAGCAGAAGCCTACAGAATGTTCCAATAAGGATCCAATAATGTCTGTCCAATAATCAATATAAATATCTGCTTTACTCAAAGACATCAAGGTGTTAAAGGTCACAGTCAGGAGATGGCACAGATGTGTGTGTGTTTGTTTTGCACATTTTGTGTGTGTGTGTGTGTGTGTGTTACAGGTAGTGTGGCAGCTTAAGCACACACACACACAAAATGTGCAAAACAAACACACACACATCTTTGCCACACACACACACACCCACACACACACACATTCTTGCTCCTGGTCATGTTTGTCTTGGCTAATCCCCCCCCCCCTCCTCCCCACATTAACTTTGTTAGAACAGAGACACCTCGTTAATGACGCTGCTAATTGAATGAAATGACCATGCTAACGAGCATAAAACCTCCCACTCACATTTTGCTAATTAACAACACACTGGCTTAATTACAACAGCAGGAACACACGCGCGCTGCCTCGTTACTGTTAATTGCCACAGCTAACAGGGATTTATGGTAATTGGCTGTATAAGTGTTGTTAACGAGAGGTTGAATTAGGCAGACACACACGGCACACACACACACACATGGCGCACACACACGGCAAACAGCAGAGATGTGCCACTGCTAATTAACGCCACACACACACATGCTGCCACAGCATTGGCTGGATCCAGGGCTCTGTCCCTCGCCTGATTGGCCAGTTTCATAGCTCAGCTTCGTGTCCTGGAACCAATGAGCAAACACGCTTCATAATCAGGAGGCTAGCAGAGTATTACTGCCCTGTTACTACGACTATACTGCAACTATTACTGCAGCGGCTGACTTCATGTCCTCTACTCTTACTGCCAAGAACTAATACTGTTCTTACTATGGTACCACAATGTTACTATGGTACCACAATGTTACTATGGTACCACAATGTTACTATGGTACCACGATGTTACTTTGGTACCACAATGTTACTATGGTACCACAATGTTACTATGGTACCACAATGTTACTATGGTACCACGATGTTACTATGGTACCACGATGTTACTATGGTACCACGATGTTACTTTTCCTACTGTAAGTAACTGAAGTGCCACAACTACCACTACACCGCTCCACCGCTACACTGCTACACCGCTACACCGCTACACCACTACACCACTACACTGCTACACTACTACACTGCTACACTGCTACACTGCTACACTGCTACACTACTACTTTTTGTATAGAATAAATAATATTATTCTATTATATAGAAATTGTACTTCTACTAGAAATGAAAATTCATTATGAATGAATCAATATTTATTTTTATTATTATAATTATTTTATATAATAAATACTGTAAGTGTGCATTTTTATTTTTCCCTTTCTGTCCTCTCTTCATTTTCTCCCTCCTCTTCTTCTCCTCTCCTCCTCTTCCTCCCTCTCCCCCCTCTTTTTCCTGTCTCCTCCTCCTCTTCCACCCCCTCCTCTCTCTCCTCTTCTTCCTCTTCCTCCTCTCCCTCTCCCTCCTCTCCCTTCTCTTTCTCTCTCTCCTCCTCCTCTTCCTCCTCTTCATCTCTCTCCTCTCTCTCTCTCTCTCCTCTTTCTCCTCCCCCTCCTCTCCCTCCTCCTCCTCCACCTCTTCTTCATATTCACTGCCTTTTATTTTCCTCCTCTGATAAAGTGATTATGGTTATGTGTTCACTTGAGACTCAGTCAGGCAGACACGGCCGAGATTGGAACGACATTATACCATGTCAGTGTGTGTGTGTGTGTGTGTGTGTGTGTGTGCGCCTGATCTCTCACAGCTCATTGGTTGTATATGAGTGAATGTCAGTCAGTCATTGGTTAAAAGATCTGGTTAGCTTTCATAATAGCCTCTTATTATTGCCTGTGTTCAATGAATACAGATGTGTGGATGTGTGTGTGTGTGTGTGTGTGTGTGTGTGTGTGTGTGTGTGTGTTTGGGTTTAAACTGAGAATTCCGCAATGTATTTAACATTTATATTGTAATGCTTTTCTACTTTTACACTTTATTTAAACCTTTGTAAATGTATTAAAGGGATATGTGAAGTTATAGAAGCAAAAGAAAAAAAGAAAGAAAGAAAGAAAAAAAGAAAGAATCTTGAGTAGCGTGTGAGGAGATGAAGGAGACAAAGTGGACATTGGACTCGTCCGTCCTCAGTATGAGCAGTGAGGACAGTGTGAAAGATGGCCGACCACATGGAGAAGAACCATCTAATCAAAGCTTCACCACTCCACGTCTGTTTCAGTAAAGACTCCATGAGACTTACACACACACGCACACACACACACTCACGCACGCGCACACACACACACACACACACACACACACACACACACACACACACACACACGCACACACACACACACACGCACACGCACACGCACACGCACACGCACGCGCACACACACACACACACACACACACACACACACACACACACAAAGCTGCCTGGCTAATTATGACTCCAACATCTCTGCTGCTCCGCGCGTGTGTGTGTGTGTGCCTTTGGTGTGTGTGCGTATGCAGATGAGCTGTGTGTGTGTGTGTGTGTGTGCAGCGTTGTGACAGGGACTAATGTCTAAATCAGCTCGACTCCATCGCCCTGTCGCCCCTCTCCCCAACAAATGTCACCTGTTCCTGGCCAGTGATTTGCATAATGCAAAGCTTCTCAGTTGTAACGGTCCGATTAGCGACGGGAGCGCCAGGACCATTCCGGACGCACCAAGCCGTTAACGGCTCCTTTTGCCGGGAACAACTGTGATTAACTGGTGGGGGGTGGAGGGGTGAGAATGTGAGCGCGCTGGTTGTATTAATTACAGGCAGACAGGTTGGCTGCAGGTGACAGGAGAAGAGATTACAGAGGAGGAAGAGGAGGAGGAAGAAGAGGAGCCGACCTGCTGGCGGATCAAAAGTTCAGGCCTTCATTTAGCAGCTTTTACTTCGAGTAATGAGGGTTTGCTGAAGTACTGAACATACATGTAGGATTTAAGCAAATGAGGCACAGAAGTGGCAAATGTAAGAAAATATAAGAAAAGTTCAGTCTGATCAATCAGCAGATTGACATGAAGCTGCGTGTGATCACAGACAGGAAGCCGTCAAGGAGCGTCCTCCTTCTCTGGACCTCATTAAACCATATGCACAAGCTAAATGTCAGGATGATGTCATGATGATGTCATGATGATAAACGTCTGAACTGGGTCACTGACATTCTGCAGATGCACATGGAAAAGCCTCCACACACACACACACACACACACGCACGCATGCACGCACGCACGCACGCACGCACACACGCACACACACACTGAGCTAACAGAGTGTAATGAAGGCAACTGAGTCCTATTTGTAAAATCAGCAAAGATTCAAACATTTCACGCTGAATTAAGTCCATAATCTCATCAAATCAACTCATTCTGATGCTTTAAAGAACTGTAATCAAGTCAAATTGCTGCCTGTTAATGGACAATTAGATGCAGCAGCGCCTGCATTGTTTCCTGCCCCACTTACATGGAAATGAAGAAGAAATGAGGAAAGCATCAGGAGGAAAACAATCATTCACATTCGCAGCTGCGCTAATAAAAAGAAAGCAGATCAACTTTCTCTCTTCCTCCTCTTTCATGCTTAGTTCCTTCTCTTCCCGTCTTTCCCCCTTCTCTCGCCCGCCGCTTCCCTCCCACCGCTTCCATTCTTGACAAATGAGGCCGGGATGAGAGGACGAGAGGATGAGAGGAAGAGAGGGGAGACGTGTCGCAGCTCACTTCTCTTTCTAATGTCTGTGGCTGCTGGGAAACCAGGTGGAAAACTAAAGACTATTAATGCCACAAACAAATCTCTCCAAAAGGGAAGCTTCTTACATGTTTGAGACTTAATGGCACGGAAAGATGGGAAAGAAAAACCAGAGGAGACGGGAGGAAGGAGGAAGAAGAGGGTGAGGGTGGAGACGGAGGAGGGCAATGGACGAAGAGAGAGGAAGAGAAGAATGTGGGAGAGAGAGAGAGGAAGGAGAGGAAAGATGAAGAGTAATCAAAGAGTAAAATGAAGAAGAGGAGGTCGTTTACCTGCAAACAGTAAAGTGAAGAAGAGGAGGCCACGTTTACCTGCAAACACACTCATTTACCTTTTAGATGTTTAAACAAAAGTATTCCAGCATTAACAATAATGACCCAAGGAGTGTGTGTGTGTGTGTGTGTGTGTGTGTGTGTGTGTGTGTTAGGTTGGGTTGGGGGCGAATTGTCATTAAATCATAATAATGATAATGATAATGTCATTATTATGACTCTAACCCATAGACAACCATTGCCTGTGTCCTGTGCTGACACCATGTGAGCACTAGATGGCAGCAGAGACTGAGGGCGCTGCAGCAGCTGCGTCTGAATGCAGCGTGAGGGTGAACGTGACACTGCTGCGTCTCTATTGGGACGACGACCGTGTTTACATGAGGAATGAGGGGCAAGGATGTCGGCTTCTTCCAACAATGACAAGATTTCCCAGAATGCTTCAGTGAAGTCGACATTCTGTGTTCATGATGAAGAAGAGGTTTTTACTTGAGCTTCATCACAACACGGTGACGGTCGATCACAGGTACTCAGGATGGAGTATGACTGCATTTACAATGAGATGCGGTCTGGCGGTGTCTAATTCCCTCTGATAGGCTGCAGAAGTTAACAGCTCTTCCAGTTATTAACCTGCACCACCTCAGATAGCCCCCGCCGAGCGGCTCAAGCCTTCAGCGATAGCATCAGACTGTCGGAGTGCAAAAGAAGCGCTCCCATTAGATGTCCGGCTAGATAAATAGACTGTAACGGGCCGGTGCGGGGGTGCGTTTGGTCGTTTGGCCTGACGCTCCCATCAGATGTGATCTCGGGGTCGCCGCCATGAATCAGACGCCGGCGCGACGTCATTGGTCACCCTGACAGCTGAACAAAACCCTGCAAATGGGACAGACGCAGCTAATGGAGCCACATTAGGATGGGTGCACTCTGTAAGTCGCTCTGGCACTGCGGGAGTTGCTCAGTTAGTCACGCGGGGTCAGCGACTTCGGTATGAGCGGTGATACCTGAGCGAGGCATTCTGGGTCAGCGACACTATGTTACTGTGCTGTCTGCACCACGCTCCCGTACGGTGGGGCTCTGATGTTTCCACTGGGGCCTTTATGAGGTGTGTGTGTGTGTGTGTGTGTGTGTGTGTGTGTGTGTGTGTGTGTGGAGCCATTGATGTGGTGGTGGCGAGGCTGATAAGAGGCAGATAAGCTTTAAGGGCTAATGGTTTCCACTAATGAGAAAACTGGCTGTGATTATGACAAATAGGCAGAGAGCAGCAGGCTAAGCAGCAACACAGCAGCTATTGTTAGGCAGCTGAGCCGCCGCATCTCATTACTGCTGCTGCTGAGGGACCAGGGTCCTGCTGAGGGACCAGAGTCCTGCTGAGGGACCAGGGTCCTGCTGAGGGACCAGGGTCCTGCTGAGGGACCAGGGTCCTCCTGAGGCACCAGAATCCTCTCCTCCTCCTGATAGACCAGACTCCTCTTCTTCTCTTGAGGGGCCAGAGTCCTCTTCTCTTCTTGAGGGACCAGAGTCCTCTTCTCTTCTTGAGGGACCAAAGTCCTCTTCTCCTCTTGAGGGGCCAGAGTCCTATTCTCCTCTTGAGGGACCAGAGTCCTCTTCTCTCCTTGAGGGACTAGAGTCCTCTTCTCCTCCTGATGGACCAGAGTCCTCTTCTCCTCTTGAGGGACCAGAGTCCTCTTCTCCTCTTGAGGGACCAGAGTCCTCTTCTCCTCCTGATGGACCAGAGTCCTCTTCTCCTCTTGAGGGGCCAGAGTCCTCTTCTCCTCTTGAGGGACCAGAGTCCTCTTCTCCTCCTGATAGACCAGACTCCTCTTCTTCTCTTGAGGGGCCAGAGTCCTCTTCTCCTCTTGAGGGACCAGAGTCCTCTTCTCCTCTTGAGGGGCCAGAGTCCTCTTCTCCTCTTGAGGGACCAGAGTCCTCTTCTCCTCCTGATGGACCAGAGTCCTCTTCTCCTCTTGCGGGACCAGAGTCCTCTTCTCCTCCTGAGGGACCAGAGTCCTCTTCTCCTCCTGATGGACCAGAGTCCTCTTCTCCTCCTGATGGACCAGAGTCCTCTTCTCCTCCTGAGGGACCAGAGTCCTCTTCTCCTCCTGATGGACCAGAGTCCTCTTCTCCTCCTGAGGGACCAGAGTCCTCTTCTCCTCCTGAGGGACCAGAGTCCTCTTCTCCTCCTGAGGGACCAGACTCCTCTACACTTCCCTCTTGTCTAACCTGAACACTGCACTGTTGCAGCGCCACCTTGAGGTCCATTGATGTCATTTTGTGCGTCAGTAGTGAGGTCACATGTTACAGACTGATTCATTCATGAAGTGCAGCACTTTGTGAAGAACAAGCCACGCCCACTCTACTTTGGCAGCCAATCATAATAAAACAGAGAAGAAACTAATAAACTGAACTGACTTTGTTCTGGCTTGGATCAGATTTTGTGAGAATTAAGACAAAATTAGGGAGAAAAAGAAATCAAAATCCAGACGCAGGGAAGAGAAGAGCTCTGATACAGAAGCTCAGGGTTCAAAGGTCAACATGGTGAGATGACAAAGGAGCAGGAACGGATCATAAGGATCTGATGGCAGGGAAGAGACTTTGTTCCCTTCAGAGCAACTTTAACCTTCATCACTCCATCACTCCTCTCCTCACTTCCTCTCCCTCTCTTTCTCCCCCCTCCTCTCCCCACCTCCTCTATCTCTCTCTCTCTCTCTCCCTCTCTCTCTCCCTCTCCTCTTTCTCCCCCCCTCCTCTCCCCTCCTCCTCTATCTCTCTCTCTCTCTCTCCCTCTCTCCCCCTCCTCTCTCTCTCTCTCTCTCTCTCTCCTCCCCCCTTCCCCAAACTCATTTAAGCATGAGATTATAAATGGAGCCTTGGGAAAATGTGATAAATCAATTAATCATTTGTAGCTGTGTAGCTTAATGAGTGAACTGAGGTGTCATAATTAGTTCCTCCAGTATCAATCACTGAGGTCTACATTAGCTGATAAACAGGCAGCTGATGAGAGCAGAGACACGGCCAGAGTCTCCTGCTCTTTCTGCGGGAAATTGCACCATGAGCACGCTAAACATACCATCATGGCGGCGGAGGAAAGGTCGCGGGGTCGCGGGGTCGCGGGGTTGTGGGGTCGTCGCCTGAAGCATCAGGGTTCCTGCTTGGCGGACAGAGGAAAGTCTTTTCAGGCACCAGTGAGGCTCTGATAAGGAGAGCAGACGAATGAGGAATCATCCTGAGGACCTAAACATCACAACAAACCTCATGGCTGCTAGTTTGGCCAAAGTGTTGGGAAAACAACATGGCTGAAAGGAAAACTCTGTTTGTTTGTTCAGCTTGATTACTTAAAAAGGCATTGAGGCCTGATGGTGGCGCTGTCATCACTTCCATGTTCTGGTGAATCAAACTGCACTTTCTCCTCCAATCTGGGCTCAATTGTAAAAGTTTGATCTTTATTAACTTCTTGACTGTTCTGCTCTGATTGGCCACCAACGTTGCGTGGGCGTGGCTCTGCGTCTCTTGGTGGACATGTGACCTCACTGTGCAGATAACATAACATCAACCCACCCAGTGGTGGCGCTTTGTGTTTGAGCTGATGGAGACATGATGAAGAGCGTCAGAGTTTGACACATGAAGTCTTCATCACTGTGCTTAAAGAACACTTAGAGTTTAAAGAGGGCGCGACTGTGTGTGTGTGTGTGTGTGTGTATATGAAAGAGAGAGAGGGTCAGGGAGGAGGTCAGGGGCTCATGAGTGTGTGTGTGTGTGTGTGTGTGTACTAATGGTCTCTGCAGCCTGAATGCCCCAGTGAGCAGTCTAACTGATGGAAATCACAACCTTAACGCTGGAAGCCATTATCAGACTCATTTGCATAAAGACTCTTTCAAATCGGCTCCTGAAGGCCGGACCCCCCCCCCCCCCCCCCCCCCCCACACACACACACGCACACACACTCCTGCACACATGTGTGGTCCTTATTCTTTTGTGGTTCCAGTCAAATTTGAGCCACAGTGGAGCCTCTGCCCCACGTGGCCTCACACACACACAGACACACACACACACACACACACACACACACAGGACAAACACCCACACTGGATGGTGAGAACCCATTAACAAAGCCTTAATTGATGAGCTCGTTAAGATCTGTTATTAGAGAAATTGATTTCAAATAGCCACTTTAAGCTTCAGGCCAGAGGGAAACAGGCTGAGGTACATAATGGACCAAGTCACTCAGATCTCACTCCACTAATTAATAATTGGAGATTGGAGGGGGTTGCAGTAGTGTGTGTGTGTGTGTGTGTGTGTGTGTGTTTGTGTTTGTGTGGAGGGGGGGGGGGGGCTTTGTGTATCTGGTTATTAATTGATGAGCTTTATTCCCAGGCAACCTATTAGTCATTAACAATCTGTGTGTGTGTGTGTGTGTGTGTGTGTGTGTGTGTGTGTGGAGTAAACTAAATATTAGTTCATATTCTTGCTTTTCTGTTTGAATGGATTTGTTTAGTTTAAATAATGCAGGAATTCTTAACGCTCCACATTCCAGTTCTCCTCTGAGCAAACAC
>NW_027467220.1:7500-27500 GCF_046128005.1 Genypterus blacodes
CTTTAAATAGTCTCTCAGCAGGAACACTCACACACTCAAGTGTTTGGCTTCCTGGATGAATTTTGGTGTGTTGAGAAAGAACGTGACGCTGACTGAGTCACAACATGAAGAACCTCAAGGACTTCATTTGATGATTCCTGTGAAACTTTACAACACAGCAGAAACTGAACATGTAGCATGATTGATCAATCACAGCAAAGGTCAGTGAGGACCTGAGAGACTGCTGTGAGCTATTAATGCAAAGTTCATCCAGATGATGAACCCCTTTAACTTCCCTAGAGGAAGTTAAAGGGGTCATCATCTGGAGACAAACAGTGCTGCTCAGCATCAGTTGTTGGTTTGATGCCTTGCTCCAGAGCTCCAGAGCTCCAGAGCTCATGGGCAGCGGTTGTTGAGTTCGATCAACAGGCGTAAGGAGCGCAAGCCTCAGATCTTCAACCTTGGCTGCCGCAGCAACTTCAGTTGTCAGGGAAAACTGAACGATACCGGATATTATGTTTCATGCCTTCAAAATAAAAGTATCAATGTGCTCATAAAGGTAGATGTTCATGTTCACTCTAACTTGAGTACGTGAGGTATTTTAACATTAGATTGTATTTGTATTGATATAATGTCCATGTGATTTGAAGTCATTCCTTCGAAATAGTATACAAGACCACGAAGCTCAGTATACAAATACTAAGTTAAGGTTATGATGATGATTTTATTGTTATTATTATTGTTATTATTATTATTATTATTAATATTATCTATATTTTTAAATTTTAAATTTTCCAAATGACAAAATTATAAAATGGCAACATTATGACAAAAACTCATACTCTGACTTTTTTCGCAACCTGAACTTGAACTCGAAGCTGCAATACACGTTTTACTTTGAAAGCTAAAGGCGGACACGCAGTAGTTAAAATGGCGGTAACTTTGCTCTGTTTAAAGTCTGAAGAGGCGTCCTTTCTAAACAGGAAGAAACCGGAGGAACTAAACTAAGGGACCGAACCTGTTCGGAACCTGGACCGAACCGAGTCTAATGGAGTCCAGCTTCTATTAAAGGCCACCGGAGCGTTTACGCGTTACTTTTCTACGCGTACCGGGACTCCGGTGAACTCTGCCCGCAGTCCGCCAGCGCTGTTTGGGGGCTGACACGCAGCGGAAGGCGGGGGGCTGTCAGCGCCGCCAGGCTGGGCGAGCTGCTCACTCCAACTGAGGCTAACACATCGACTGAGGCTAACAGGTTTACTGAGGCTAACAGGCTCGCTGAGGCTAACAGGCTGGCCGAGGCTCCGGTGCGTCTCTGCGGCTAACCGGAGGTCATGAGACGAGCAGCTAGCTTAGCAGCGTTAGCACCCAGTTAGCACAGCAGCACCGGGATGAGATGGAGGGAAACATAAGAACTCAGCTTCATGGCCGACATGTGTTTCTGCCTCTGTTCAACACTCATGTTATTGTACAGCTGAAGCACTGAGGCGTCGCGGCTGTTGTTGCTCGTAAGGGTGAGTTCATGTTCCTGTGAGACCAAACAGACTTGACTTGACATGACTTGACTTCAGCGGTGTGCGGTAGACTTCCGGTCTGTCCTCCTCGGTGTTGTCTGTTAGCATGGAGGCAGCAGAGCCCTGCTGCGGCTCCGCGCACTTACGTAACACCGGAGAGAAGCTGCTGAAGGCGCCGCTGCTCGCCTGCTGCAGCCCCTGACAACCCGAGAAGACCCTCCGGAGGAAACACACAAAAACACACTTACACACACACACACACGGCGGCATGGAGATCTGACAGCAGAGCAGAGAGACACGACGGCCTGATGATGGAGTCCAACCCGCTGATAAACGGTGAGAGGATGAAGATGATGACGCTGTGTTTACGTGTGTGTGTGTGTGTGTGTGTGTGTGTGGATATGCAGCAGCGGTGTTGCAACAGGTGTGTGGATGTGAAAGAAGAATCTATCACAGCTGAGGCCTGCAGCTCACTGTACATCTCTCTGTCTCTCTCTTTGTCTCTCTCTCTCTCTCTCTCTCTCTCTCTGTGTATTGGGCATTGAAGCCTGATCCTACATCATCATCATCACAGGTTGTTGTTCTCCCATTGGAGCCCATGCAGGGTCCCTGTTTCTGGTCTCGGGTCATTTGTGGTGTAGTTTGTTGCCCCATGCTGTGTGTCAGCAGGAGTGTGTGTTGTAATCACCTGGCGTTTGTTTGTCTGTCACCATGGTAACAACATGTTTTTTTTAATCATATTTGCATGAAACTTGTTTTGGGTCAGGCTTTGGGGACGTCACCGTCTTCTGATCGTCAAGATCGTCTCAGGTGATGTTATCGTCACTCGTTGTCATGGTAATGTTGACACTGATGAGTGTAGAGAGCAGAGATCAAAGATAGATCAAAGATCTGCAGCTCATTATCAATGTGGTGCAGGACTGAGACACATGGAGTGAAGTGACCTCACACTCCTCTGTCACCTGGTGTGTGGCAGGTGATTGACAGGCTGAAGGACAGCGAGCACCCAGGGGAGGACGGGGTCAGTGGTCATAGTATTTAGAGTGTGTGAGTGTGCGTTTGTCTCCAGACCCTAGTTTTGCATCAGGAACAGGAAGATGCAAAGCAGCCCCTGTGTGTGTGTGTGTGTGTGTGTGTGTGTGTGTGTGTGTGTGTGTGTGTGTGTGTGTGTGTGTGTGTGTGTGTGTGTGTGTGTGTGTGTGTGTGTGTGTGTGTGTGTGTTCTGAGCTTCATCTCTGTGTGTGCTGCCTGTGGCCAAGAAGGAAGTAAAGTCTGTTTGCATCAAACCGGTCTCTCCACTTTCCCCTGAGCATCCTGTTGTCCTCATGAGCAGCACAGAGCCTCATATGGCGTCAACACGTCTGGAGAGGTCACAGAGGTCACAGGCTGAAGCAGCAGAGCAGAAGTATTGGTTTGACCTCATTTATATGAATCTCATCAAATGATTTTATTTGCATATTTCAGTTTGATATTTCCTCACCTGAGAACCAACAAAGGTCCAATCAGCCTCAGCAACCAGGCTCCAGGCCAGTCAGAGTCCAGCCCACGAGTCAGAGTCCAGCCCACGAGTCAGAGTCCAGCCCACGAGTCAGAGTCCAGCCCACGAGTCAGAGTCCAGCCCACGAGTCAGAGTCCAGTCCACGGGTTAGAGTCCTGCCTGAGTGGCCAAAGCTTCATGATGACTAACCCAAGATAAAGGTCACTGAGGTCACTGAGTGTCTGAGTCATCAAGGTCACCCTGTTTTAGTGACAGAGGTCATGATACCAGTCTCTAAGGTCATTTCCATGTTTCCAAAGTCACAGGACTAAAGGTCACACTAGGTCAGGTTTGAGGACATTACGGCTCCTGTAAGGTCACAGTAAGGTCACAGTAAGGTCCGGCTCCTTCTTTGACCGACTGTTTTAATCTCCACTTCATCTCCTCGTCAGCCTGCATGTCTTCCTCATCCCAGCTGCACCCCTGCCTCACTTTGGCTGCTAGACCACTCTACATCTCCTCTTTACAATACCCACAATGCATCACCTCCTTCCTTCGGTTGGTCCAGGCATCACTTTGGTCCGGACTGAAGTCAGAATGTGGCCAAGTGTCCCCGGCTGAGCAGAGGAGAGGAGAGGACATAAGGAGTCCTGGATGTGTCCTCATGCCCTGCTTACACCGGCACGTGGTCAACATACAGATCGCCATAGAAACAAACACTGTCTGTACCTGGTCCACCTCATGTCCTTCAACACACACACACACACACACACACACCTTCATCCTGCTCACTTCATATCTATGATCATCAGTCTCATCTCTATACTGTATACTTTTCTTGCTTCCTTAACGTATATAATAATATCTCATCATGTCAGGTTTTGAAAGCTTAAGTTGATTTTATTTAGTTCAATCGTTTCAAAACTCCTCATGAAAGTTTATTATAAACCGTATTTATCAAACCTTGTTACATTTTAAATGTGTGAGTGCAGAGACACTTGTTGTTGAGCAGCTCGTCTACCACACACACACACACACACACACACACACACACACACACACACACACACACACACACACTTATCTGCCTCACTCGCCCATCATCCCTTTCCCCTAGTTACCATTGATGAAAGGTCCCTCACCATGGCGATGGTTTCCAGGGTGTTTGATAGGTCAGTTGCGTAATAGGTCGGCCAATGGTAATGAGGCTCATTTGCATGCCTGACTGCCGTCGCTCTGCTCCCTTTCATCCTTTATATCCTTTATATCCTGACCTCTGCTGCCTAAATGAGGCTCAGGGTTTTGTTTTAAGTTGTGTGTGTGTGTGTGTGTGTGTGTGTGTGTGTGTGTGTGTGTGTGTGTGTGTGTGTGTGTGTGTGTGTGTGTGTGTGTGTGTGTGTGTGTGTGTGTGTGTGTGTGTGTGTGTGTGTGTGTGTGTGTGTGCGCGCGCTTTGACTCTACACACTACCTTGTTTATCAGCCTCCTCAGTAAACAGAGTGAAGCCTCTCAAGTCTCCCTCAGGTTGTGTTTGTGTTGTGACTAACAAACTGATGTCGTCACACACAGAGGCTGTGGATGTGAACGCCACACACTCCTCCGCCTCCCTGTTAATGAGTGTACAAGTTGAGTTGTGAGTTTCTTGGGACTTTGATTGGCGGCCTCCTTGGCTTCACGCGGGGGCGTGTCCTGCAGGGTTGTCCTGGCAACGAGTCACTGCGTCTCTGCCCAGTCCCAACATCTCAAAGCTTCTACTGTCTCAGGCTGAAACATGCAGGTGTACTTTGTGTGACAATGGAGCTTGACTGTTGCTCCGACAGAAGACGATAACGTCTGTCCGTGTGTGTGTGTGTGTGTGTGTGCTCCTCAGCCATGGATCCATCCATCACGCTGTGGCAGTTCTTGCTCCACCTGCTTGAGGACCAGCGGCAGCGCCACCTCATCTCCTGGACGGGTGAGGATGGCGAGTTCAAGCTGCTGGACGCTGAGGAGGTGGCCAGACTGTGGGGGCTCCGCAAGAACAAACACAACATGAACTACGACAAGCTGAGCAGAGCACTGCGCTACTACTATGATAAGGTACTGTGTGTGTGTGTGTGTGTGTGTGTGTGTGTGTGTGTGTGTGTGTGTGTGTGTGTGTGTGTGTGTGTGTGTCTAATATTCCAAACTGTCTTCACTCAGAACATCATAAAGAAAGTGAGCGGTCAGAAGTTTGTTTACAAGTTCGTCAGCCACCCTGACCCCTCCCCTGAGGGGGTCCGACCCGGGGAGGAGGGGCGGGACAGCTCCGACCCCAACAGCCAATGCAAAGGTCTGGGGGGTGTGGCCTCCACCTGTCCATCAAAGAGCTTACCCCAGGTACTGTCACCTTGAACACCGGATGTGTGGAGGTGTTTTGGTTTAAACAGAATATTTAGTGAATTATAAAATGCATATTAATTGACTGACTGGACAATTGATTGATTGACAGCGCATGTCCCCAAGCATCGCCCAGAAAAGCTCCCGGAACGACTACATGAAGTCTGGCCTCTACTCCACCTTCACCATCCAGTCCCTGCAGGCGGCGCCCAACCCTCGGCCCGTCAAGGCAGAGCTGCTGCTGACCCAAGACTCCGCCCCCAAAGGAGACCGCACAGCCAGAGAGGTGGAGTTCCTGTTTGTCATTCACTACAGCTGTAAACACACAAACCAACACAACAACACAATCTGCTGCCAAGGCCAACATTGTTCTCCAAGTTGCCGTAACAACCAAAAACTACATTTGACCTTTTATAAACCACCTGACCTTGAAAACGTCCCATAGTGGCTTGAATGCTCTCTCTCTGTCTCTGTCTCTGTCTCTGTCTCTCTCTCTCTCTGTCTCTCTCTCTCTGTCTCTCTGTCTCTGTGTCTCTGTCTCTGTGTCTCTCTGTCTCTGTCTCTGTGTCTCTGTGTCTCTGTCTCTCTGTCTCTCTCTCTCTCTCTCTGTCTAATAGTCAATAATCAGTACAGTGATCAGTTCTGGATGTTTGTCCTTCACAGAGTCAGCTCCATACTCACTCCTTCTCCTCCTCTCCTCCACAGGTGTGTGTGCTGGAGTGTAAGTCCTCTCCTTTAGGTGGCGCTGTGGACTCTGCTCTACAGGTGATCGTCACTCAGCCCTCACCGTGTCCCACACCTGCACTCAGCCCACAGATACCAACCAGCACCTCCAACCAATCACAGGTCAGTATCCAGGGGACAGACGAGAGAGAGACTGACTGACCTGGAGACAGACTGAGAGACAGACTGAGAGACAGACTGAGAGACAGACTGAGAGACTTACTGATTGTGATCATCTCTGATTCCTTCCCAGAATCCTCCTGCCGACCCTCCTCACATTTACCTGACCAGTGTTGGGGAGCCGTCCCTCACCTCCCTCATCCCCCTGGGTCCTGTTGGGGGGGCGGTGGCTCCCGTCCCGCCCCCTCAGGTCTCGTTGGTCCCCTCGGGTCTTCAGCAGGACGACTGTGGGGGAATCACCCACCCTGCCATCTTCCCTCCTCTCCCCCACGCTGCTCTTCACCCTCCTCAGCCGGCCCATCCTCCCCCCGTCTTTGTCATCATCAACCCGCCTCCCCCCCAGCAGCAGGCCTCCGTGGCCACGCCTCCTCCCTCTGTGGCTCCTCCCTCTGTTCCACCTCCAG
This sequence comes from Genypterus blacodes, assembly GCF_046128005.1. Classification (NCBI taxonomy): domain Eukaryota; kingdom Metazoa; phylum Chordata; class Actinopteri; order Ophidiiformes; family Ophidiidae; genus Genypterus; species Genypterus blacodes. Next base: position 14,131 of record NW_027467220.1, read on the forward strand.
CAGCCCCGCCTCCTCCAATTGTGATCAAGGAAGAGAACCTGCTGTCAGAGGAGGAGCTGCTGCAGATGGTGTCCATGGAGGAGAAACAGGAAGAGGAGGTGTGTGTGTGTGTGTGTGTGTGTGTGTGTGTGTGTGTGTGTGTGTGTGTGTGTGTGTGTGTGTGTGTGTGTGTGTGTGTGTGTGTGTGTGTGTGTGTGTGTGTGTGTGTGTGTGTGTGTGTGTGTGTGTGTGTGTGTGTGTGTGTGTGTGTGTGTGTGTGTGTGTGTGTGTGTGTGTGTGTGCGTGCTCAGACTGATGACTGGTCTCTGTTTTCCAGGCAACCCAGCTGCCGGTCTGTGGCTCCGGGGAGCCCGAGCCCCCCCTCACCATCGTGGAGAGCCCGCCCCCTGCCTGCATGGAGCATGAGGTCAGAGGTCAACAGCCTGTAGGGGAGGTCACGCTAACAGGTACAAACACACCTGAAGAGGAAGTCCAGGTCCAAAGGTCCTGGTTAGGGTCAGATGTGTTACACACACACTTTCTGTCTCTGTCTCAGATGTTCCTCCCGTGACCTCGTCCTCAGGGTTGACCCCAGTGGTGACCTCTGCCTCAGACTCTGCTCCTCCTAAAGCTAAGAAGCCTCGGGGCCTGGAGCTCCCCTCCTCTCCCTCGCTGCCCCCCGGCCTCTCCCTGGATAAGGTACAACTCACCTACACACACTCACACCTACACACACACACACACACGCACACACATGCAACGCCTTAGAGCACAGCAGTGGAAACCAAGTTTATGTAAATGAAGTTGTATTGATCATGTGATGTGTGTGTGTGTGTGTGTGTGTGTGTGTTCTGCAGGTGAATGCAGCCGTTAACAGCTTACTGGCTCCTGGATCAGCAACCAACACACTCACCCCGACCGTCATCACCTCCCACGCTCTGGTACTGTGTGTGTGTGTGTGTGTGTGTGTGTGTGTGTGTGTGTGTGTGTGTATTGATGGTTCCCTGTGTCTCTCCTTAGACTCCTGTCTTGTTGACTCCCAGTCCTCTTCCCTCCACCATTCATTTCTGGAGCACTCTCAGCCCCATCGCTCCTCGCTCTCCAGCCAAGCTCTCCTTCCAGGTAACACACGCACACGCACAGACACTGACTGACTGACTGACTGACTGACTGACTGTATGCTACATAGTCTGCATCAAACAGCTTTGTGTTTTTCTTTTGTTTATGACCTCTGTGCATTCTGGGTCCATTTAAGGTCAAGCTACCAGCTTCTGCATGCACACACACACACACGCTGTGCACTGCATGTATCGGTGCCTGATCCAGGTCCACACACACACACACACACACACACACACACACACACACACACACACACACACACACACACACACACACACACACACACACACACACACACACACACACACACACACACACACACACACACACACACACACACACACACACACAGAGTTGTATCTCTGCAGTTCTCTGGCTCAGATTCTGTCACCATCTGCCCTCACATTCACACACACACACACTTTTATGTGTGCTCATCATGGACGTGTCTTCATATTCTTTGCTCTTGTCCGTCTGTCTGTTCCTTGATCCTTATTTTGTGATCATTTCTTTTTCTTTCCTTCCTGGTTTAGAGTTTAGTTGTGGTCTTTAGTTTGATGTGGTCTGATGGCAGACATGCAGAGCCACCGCCCCCTACTGGCCTCACATTACACTACAACAACAAACTGCCTCTGTCAGACAGGCTGCTGTCTGCTTCACACTCACACTCTCACTCACTCACTCACTCACTCACTCACACACACACACTCACTCACTCACTCACTCACTCACTCACACACACACACACACACACACACACACACACACACACACACACTCATGGTGAAGTGTCCTGTTCTTCTCTTTGTGCCTCTCCAGTTCCCCACCAATGGCAGTAATCAGATCCACATCCCGGCGCTGAGCGTGGACGGCCTCTCCACCCCGGTCGTTCTCTCTCCAGGGCCCCAGAAGCCCTGAGCTCCCTGCTGCCCTGCAGAGCTTCACGCTGGGCAACGGCCCAAAGTCTCCTCACACTGCTGGAGCTTCAGAGGGGGAAGTGTGACTCTGAAGCAGCACATGGTTTACAGGCAGTGCTGTCTGCTGAGAGGTAAGAGGAGCATCTGATCGCACGGTTCAACCAGGAAGGAGAGACGTAAGAGCAGCAAGGGAGGAGAGTCGCCCTCCAAACATTGGAGGCTGCAGCTCCTTCTCCTTCCATCAGGTTTGAGTGTTTCAGGTCCACACCTGGGCTTCACCTCCTGCTCCACCTTTACTCTGACTGTGGAGTCGCCATGCAGGAGTTTAGATGAAGCTGCCTCTGGTACGCGACGTCAAACGCCAAGGGAAGAAGACAAGAAGGCTGTGGAGCCTCATCTTCATCTCTGCTGTCTGTGGGACCAAGAGGAAGGAAGTCTGACACTCACTCAGTACATTATTGTGTTATTGAAAGATTTTTCTTTTCAATAATCAACTTCTTTCATTTTGACTCTGAAACCAAATGTTCACCTTTGAGTCCAAAGTGTGAAGGTGACTAAAGCTCCGCCCCCTGGAGTGAAGCAGAACCTTTAAGAACGTCTGGGTCTGGACCTGCAGACTGGCCTCTGAGGAAACCATGGTAACAGAGAGCCATTCCTCTGGACGCTCTGGATCCTCTGGGTGTTTGTGTTTGTTTATGTTATTTATTTCTGTTTCCTGTTCTTAGTGCATCTTCCTCTGGAGATTTCTCTGTGATTGTTTAGACTCTGACGCCCAGCTGTTGAGTGTTGCATCATGGGTAGCCCGGACTCTCCTTTGACTCTGACACGTTGGCCGGGTTTCCTTTTAACCCCTTAGAAACCCGACTGAAGGTTTTGTAAGTTCCTCGCCGTGGAGCAGCGTGCTCGACCATCAAAGTGCTTCTCCTGCGTGCCGATTGGCCGCACAGAGGTCGCTCCTTTCACCCGTGCTGCGTGGGTTAGTTATCGGATCGTCGCCCTCCACGTCAGTTCAAACGACCAATCAGACGAGGGGACTGCGACTCGCCTGAGCCGCAACCGCTCAGTTTTTCCGCCTCGTGCATGGTGGGAGGTTTTTAATGTCCATGTTTCTACACATGCCAAGTTGTTTCTATACAGAATATCTCTATGGTGTTTATTTTATAAATGAGACAAAGAAGCGGAGGAGACAGAAGAAGAACAGAAGAGTTTTATTGAGAACACGCTGACGTTGTTCCTGCTGGGCTCATTAAAGGGTTAATAATCCTGCCTGCACTCATGCCACATGTTGTCAGGTGACTCCTATCCATCAATCAATCAATCAACCAACCTCCCCTTGGACATTCATCAAAGCTGCAGTCACCTCGTCTCAACTCTGCAATGAAAAGTTCAGACCTGAACGAGCTGGGAGGTGAAACAGGAAGCTGCCAGGAGGGGGAGGAGCCAACGTGCTTGATCTTACAAGTCTGTGATTCTATACGTCAACCTTGCATCAAAGGTTCAGTTTACTGTGTGTGTGTGTGTGTGTGTGTGTGTGTGTGTGTGTGTGTGTGTGTGTGTGTGTGTGTGTGTGTGTGTGTGTGTGTGTGTGTGTGTGTGTGTGTGTGTGTGTGTGTGTGTGTGTGTGTGTGTGTGTGTGTGTGTGTGTTCCACCTGTGAGGACTCAGCCAGTCCATGTTTACCTGCAGACCGTTCTCCCTTCAGATGACATCATCATCCACAGACTCCTGATCTATCACGTATAGATCTATACCCTCATGTCACAGCCATATGGTTTCTGCCATCACACTAAACTGCTACGCCCCCTGAACTAAGCCCCTCCTCCCCACAAACCACCGCTGTGGTCTCCCAGCCCAGCCTGAACCCTGAGCAGCAGAGTGACACTGCTGTGAATCACACGGTGTTCTGATGCAGACTGTTGTTGCTGTTGTTGTTGTTGTTGTTGTTGTTGTTCTATGCTAACGCAGATCTGTGATTGCCACGCTGACCCGACTGTTGTTAACCCTGAGGTGGTTGCTGTTGCTGTTGTTGCCCTTGTTGCTGTGGTGGTTGCTATGCGGAGCAGATGGAGCTCCTCCTCCTCCTTAAGCCTCCTGATGATGCTGTCAGTGTTTCATATGTACATGCTTCAGTCTGTCTGAGTGTGTGTGTGTGTGTGTGTGTGTGTAACCTGGAGGCTGCTGGGCTCCGTTTATAAAGTTTAAGTGCTGTTACACACACACACACACACACACACACACACACACACACACACACACACACACACACACACACACACACACACACACACACACACACACACACACACACACACACACACACACACACACACACACACACACACACACACACACAGTTAGACTCACGGGAGCTGATCAGAGCTGATCAACATCTTTACTGTCCCAGCCCTGTGCCCTAACATGGTCACGTCTGAAAACATAAACATGTGTAACAGACAGAGACCTTATTGACCTTGTTGATCTTGTTGATGTCCCACATTCCAATCAAAAGTACAATTGAGTGAAACCTCTTAAACGCCCCTGGAGCTCCTGGGACCTGTGGGATCCATATCCAGTGTGTATTCAGCGTCTGGTCGGCTCCCGGTTGTGTGATTTCCCAGCCTGAGCGGTGCAGTGAAGGCAGCACCGTCGCGTCCCGACTGTTCTCTCCTTTACAGCATGACTCTATTTTTATATCCAGATGTGCCACGCCTTAAAGCTGTAGAGCTGAAGTGACTGAAGGACAAACCCTCTTCATTCTTCTTGAATATCCACTATATGCATCTTTGAGCGCATGTGTGATGACGGATCGTACTCTTAAGCCATGAACTCTGACCTGTGGGCTCAGCTTCCTGCTCTGGACCGAGGCTTCACTTCTCTCACCAGCAAAACACCTTTGTTTGTTTCTGAACCCTGAACAATGTGCTCTCTCTGTTAGCTTTGCACCGTTGCATTCTGGGTACTGTAAGTGTTTCTGTCTTCATTCACCAGCAGCTGAGGTGGCGTTCAGGAGCAGGTGGAGGCTTTGGTGTGAGTCTGTCAGCCTGAACACAAGCTGAGCCCAAACACACTTAGGACCGCCCTTCAAAATAAGGCTGGGAGAAGGAGAAGAAGTATTTTAAGATAATTATTTAGATATGAGAAAATGCCTCTTGTTATTTTTTTAAATATGCAAGTTTGATTTTCATAATTTGAACTTTCCTTGTGAAGATAATGATCATACATGATATTATGAGGATGGACTTCACTTCTGATCCCACAGCTAAACGTCCTCTCACACCTGGGGAATGCCTGTTTGAGCCGGAACCTTCTGTCTGCTACCACCTGATCAGATGAGAAGAGGAAGGGGGGTAGTTTACTGTCCTTACCCTGAAGAAGGCCTTCCTCTCAGGCAATCCAATCCAACACCCCCTGGTGGACATGCAGGAATACATCAGGAGCAGAGATGTTCAGTTTAGGAGGCTGTGGACAGACAGGAGGTTCTGGAGCGACCCAAGCTTCATGTGTTGTTGTTGTTGCAGCATCATTGGTATGTTTCTGGGGCTGGAATCAAAGCTGAGCCCTATGAGACCGTCCAGACCTATAAGAGCTACCTTCTAATTGTAAACAGGCTTTTCTATGCTAAGGAGGCTGAGAGAGGGCCAACGATGTCATTATTTCAGGTTTCCAGGGGCAACCAGATCATTCTTCTCTTTCCCACACATCCTGCAGCCTCAGCCTCAGCCTGTAGGCAGGCTGAGGCTGAAGGATCTATCCAGTCTGGATCTATGAAGACGTAAGGTGGAGGAAATGATCTTGTTTCCTGAGGAAAGCGTTTCTTTTTTAAGTAAAGACATTGTGCGTCCTCTCTGCTCCTGCACTAAGTTGTTCTGTACATAGATAAACATTTATATATATATAGTATAAACTTAAATCTCTATATTCCCTATACGTCTGTGAGAATTGTCAATCATCTCAGACCTGACCAATGGCTGGGAGTGTTTCTGATGACATGTCAGAGTGCTCGTGGCTCCGCCCCTCCCTGGCTGCGATTGGCTGGCCGGGGGTTTATTGATGTAAAGGGGCGGGGCCGCCTTTATTTTTCTGAGATGTTCAGAATCGTTCATGTCCGTAGTGGAAAAAGAGACAAAACTATTTTTATGGACACCACTTTACTCTGGTTTGTGTAAATGTTCAGATTCTTCCTCTTGTTTTCTACAACAAACTGGAGCTCAAGCGCACAGGGAGGAACTAATAAAACTATTTTGTTCTGTACCGTCTGATCCGTACGGTGAAAGGACTCCATGACACTGTTTACTCTGTGTGTGTGTGTGTGTGTGTGTGTGAGAGCTCATTAAGGAAGCACAAAGGCTCACACTCAGCAGGACGTCCAGCCTCACATATGGTGATGAAGGAGGAGGAGAGTAAAGGTAGATGTGAAGGAGAGAAGGTAAGAAGGTGACACATCACATCTTCATCAGTCAGCAGGTAGAAGCTTCACGTTTTTATAATCACTGTTCATATCAGCACATGTCACCAGTCCAGGTTTTTATGAATTTAAGAGTTTGGCAGCAGGAGATCGCGTTAGGAGAGAGGAGACAAGGAAACGAGGACGAGGACAGAAGAGAGGCCACTAAATGCATACACCACAGGGTGGCGCCAGAGGGAGGGTCAGGGATCATAATGAATCAGCCCAGATGTACACAGTTAGCATCATGTGTTGACTGATAAGTTCTGAGACCAGTAGAACTGGTTGTTTTGTTTGTAAACAGACGTCACAACTCCAAATTCCTCTGACCCTGAACGCATCGTCAGCACTTTACTGTCCGTGTTACTCAGCAATTATTTTCCTCTCCGGGAAAAATCGAAACGCCAGGATCATCATATTGATCTGTGTGTGTGAGTGTGTTATCGTCATGGCAACGGTCCTCCCGCTCCTAGTATTGATCAGGCTTCATGTAATTTCTGCTGAGTCACCAGATTTCTGTCTGAATCATGGAGAAACAGTTCACTGACCCAAAGATCCAGGACCAGAGATCAGATGGAGCAAACAGCTGATTGATGACCTGATTAGGATCCATGATGTCATCAGTGAGGTTTCATCTTCATCACACACTTCTGTTAGAACAGTTTTGGTGTCAATAAAAAAAATTCGAAGTGAATCAAAAATAGCTGTACAAAAATGTTTGCCAGCTGTTACACACACACACACACACACACGTGCGCACGCCTGAAGGGAATGAATAGTTATCACTGTTAATCCAAGCTAAGCTGGAATTTAGAGACAGCAGGATTGTTTTTCACTGTTCAGCTTGTAAACAACACAACGTGTGTGTGTGTGTGTGCCTTCTGAGACACTATTCACCAACGGCAGCCCTGTTTTGGCCCCCGCCCCCTCACATGTCAGGCTCTTCATCAGTCAGCACCAGCTCTCATATTCTTACTGCTATGTGTTTGAGCGACTTCAGCAGGAAACCTGATAAAGGAACGTGGTGACATCATCTCATCACTGACAAGAACCTGATGGTCGTCATCACCATTACATCACTGCCATGTAAGTACTTTCCCGTCACATCTTCCTCATCTTCCCCAGTCTGACAGTACAGTGAGTCAGACAGAAGCTCCTGGACCACCACAGTGACGTCATCATCTGCTGTCTCACATTACATGTCTGAACTCTGTGTGTGTGTGTGTGTGTGTGCGTGTGTGCGTGCGCATAGATGTTGTTCTTCTCTTCAGGTCTGTAGGTCTCTAGTGGACCATGATGGACCCCTATGACATGGATCCATCAGGGTCCATTAGAGACCTACAGACCTGAAGAGAAGCTAAAATCACTTTAACTCTTAGTTTCCACGCCAACACAAAATGGATTTAAATGATAATGACATCATTTTAAATTAGATGTTGTCTTTCTATTTGTCTTAAAGTAAACAATGTTAGCAAAAATAAATATTCTAGAGCCGAACATACACACACACACACACACACACAAAGTGTATGCGTGCTAGTGTATGCGTGAGACAGAGAGAGTGTGTGTGTGTGTGTGTGTGTGAGTGTGTGTGTGTGCGTGCGTGCGTGCGCGTGCGCGCGAGCGAGCGAGCGAATGTCATCTGGAGAATCTGGAGCATTACGTCATGATGGCAGACTTTCCACACCCCTCCTCTGTGCAGCATCCGAGCTCTGATTGGCTCCAGCCGGTGGCCCATCGAGTCTATTGGCTGCCCCGAGTCAGCTGCTGAGGACCTGTTAGAGGACATGTCATTTCTCCGAGAGGAGGAGAGAGAGAGAGAGAGAGAGAGGGATGGAGATGCGGCGGATAAAAGCGGCGGCGGGACTCAGTTTGCTCTCACCAGAATAACAAACCGGGTCTAGAACGCAGCGGAGCGACCGACTGACTCACCTGGACTCCACCGGCTTCCGTTGTCCCGCCGCGACTTGGAGCGCAGCAGCGGAGCGAAGGTGAGAACATGAACATGGGCGCTGCTCATCACACACACACACACACACACACAGACAGACAGACAGACACACACACACACACACGCGAGACAAAGAACACTATGAACACACACAGTGCTGCCGGTACCGGGTGGTTCCGCTCAGGTTCTCTGAAGTCCTTCAGGTCGCAGTAAAGTCACCGCGCTGCTGCATGAATGTCAAACACCGACAGTTTTACAAATATATAAATATTACAGGCTCACTAAAGGAATTTCATGAATACTAAAGCACCAAAATGTCCTCAGGCTTTCACATCCACACTGACACACTCACGCACACTCACACACACACACACACACACACACACTCACACTGCAGAGACACTGAGCATGAAGAGAGCAGTCAGGAGAGGAGATAGTGACAGAGACACACATCAGCTTCAGAGTACAGGGACGTCTCTGTGCAGCCGGGCTTTACTAATATAAATGTCATTAATACATCATCTCAAAGTGAACAGCACAGGAATACTCACTGGTGCTGTCACTGAGTGAAAACACAGGGATACTTCTACCCTGTCTGTGGCAGACGGGAGCTCACATCAGGGATAATGAGGAAATCTGTTATAAAAGACTTGAGAGTTCATGGATTCCTCTGTCCAGTGAGTTTGTGACCCTGCTGTGTTAGACTGACACAGATATACTACAGGCGTACAACAGGCGTACAACAGGCGTACTACAGGAGTACTACAGGAGTACTACAGGCGTGCAACAGGCGTACTACAGGCGTACTACAGGCGTACTACAGGCGTACTACAGGCGTACTACAGGCGTACTACAGGCGTATCTGTAATATAAGTCACTCAAGCGTTACATCACAACTATAAGGAAGTGTTTCTCCTAATCTGATGAAGAATACAGCAGAATGTTTGATCATAAAGTGGGACAAACTCACACATTAATGGTTGGAACAGCTTTGTTTCTCCTTAAATCACAGTGAGTCGCTCAGAGAGAGGCGGGGCTTGGTGTGATGATGATGATGATGATGATGATGTGGAAACTTTGTGTTGTCTGCTGGTCTTTCATCAACGCATCACACTGACTAAAAGTCTCCTGTGACAATTCAAGAGTGTGTGTGTGTGTGTGTGTGTGTGTGTGTGTGTGTGTGTGTGTGTGTGTGTGTGTGTGTGTGTGTGTGTGTTCATTTATGTAATGAAAGCAGTCAAAGCGGCGGCCTTGACTGAGCTTCTCCTCTTCTCTTTCTCTTCACTCTGAATGCTCTGAGGACCGCAGAGATGAAGAGCGAGAGAGACACAGAGAGAGAAAGAGAGGGAGACAGAGAAAGAGAGGCAGAGAGACAGACAGAGAGAGAAAGAGAGGCAGAGGGAGATAGAGAGAGACGGACAGAGAGAGAAGGAGAGGAGAGAAAGAGAAAGAGACAGGGGGGAGAGAGAGAGGGAGAGAGAGAGAGGCAGCGAGAGAGGGAGGGAGAGAGAGAGAGACAGAGGGAGAGAGAGAGAGACAGAGGGAGAGAGAGAGAGACAGAGGGAGAGAGAGAGAGACAGAGGGAGAGAGAGAGAGAGAGGCGTTTGAGAAGAGTTAGGGTTTGACAGAAAGTGGATTAGTTTGGTTCTTATGTAATAATTCTTCTGGAACTTTTCAGTAAAGTGGGTCAGTGAAGCTCTGGGTTCAGTCGAGTCCAAATCCAGCTGCAGATACATAAAGTTTCCATAGTAACACTGATTCAGCCCATGATTTGTTCTCTTCCCTCATGTCCTCCTCCCTCATGTCCTCCTCATCATGTCCTCCTCCCTCATGTCCTCCTCCCTCATGTCCTCCTCATCATGTCCTCCTCCATCATGTCCTCCTGCCTCATGTCCTCCTCCCTCATGTCCTCCTCATCATGTCCTCCTCCATCATGTCCTCCTGCCTCATGTCCTCCTCCCTCATGTCCTCCTCATCATGTCCTCCTCATCATGTCCTCCTCCCTCATGTCCTCCTCCCTCATGTCCTCCTCCATCATGTCCTCCTCCATCATGTCCTCCTGCCTCATGTCCTCCTCCCTCATGTCCTCCTCCCTCATGTGCTCCTCCCTCATGTCCTCCTCCCTCATGTCCTCCTCCCTCATGTCCTCCTCCATCATGTCCTCCTGCCTCATGTCCTCCTCCCTCATGTCCTCCTCCCTCATGTGCTCCTCCCTCATGTCCTCCTCCCTCATGTCCTCCTCCCTCATGTCCTCCTCCCTCATGTCCTCCTCCCTCATGTCCTCCTCCCTCATGTGCTCCTCCCTCATGTAGACCATGCTGCTCCTCTGTGTCTCCATGTTGGACCTCCTCTCATGTGGAGCTCCACCCTCCCTCAGGCTCTGTTTGATGTTTGTGTCGTTCCTACATCTTCATTTGGAAAGAAACTCATTATTATCAACTTACATCAACTTATTATTAGCATATAGTTTAGTTCTGACTGCCAAGAAGAGAGGGGGGGGAGTGAGAGAGAGGGAGGTAGGGAGGGAGTGAGTGAGTGAGGGAGTGAGGGAGTGTGTTAATGACCAGTGTAATTTGGTTTGTTCTATATATGTGTCTCCTCCCACCTAAAGGAGTGTGTGTGTCTGTGTCTTTGTGTGTGTGTGTGTGTGTGTGTGCCATCCATCAGTCCCCATCAGTCAATTTGTCCAGAGCTAATCAGCCAACATCTCTCCTCTCCTCCAATCACAGAGTCTGCAGCAGGACGTTTAACGAGGCAGCGCCTTAAATAATTCATGTCACTTCATCAATATTCCATCTGTTCAGCAGCAGTGTGTGTGTGTGTGTGTGTGTGTGTGTGTGGGGGGGACTCATATGTCCATGTAACGGGAGGGACTTCCTCTGGGGTAAGGACAGTAACTATCCCCTTACTGTCCCCTCCATTCTGGGCTATTGTCTTTATTTCACAGTGCCTTAATCATCCTGCTGTTGTGTTCAGTCAGTCAGTCCGCAGTCAGTCAGTCAGTCAGTCAGTCAGGCCCCCTCAGGCTGGATGATGATTGATCTCCTGTCACACACACACACACACGTGGAGTTTGAGCTCGACCTGGCCTGTCTCCTTAAACTCCACACGTCTGCCAGCCAATAGCATCGCCACACTGAGTGCCCGCGCACCCACCTTACCATCTTCCTATGTCACATCCTGGCTGGTTGCCATGGCAGCAGAGGCAAGGTGTCCCCATTTCCTGCTCCGCTGAGTGAGTGTGTGAGTGTGTGGGTGTGTGTGTGGGTGTGTGTTAGTGGAAGTAACCAACAACACGCCTGTCTGCTCACATTAAGGAGAGAGAGAGAGAGAGAGAGAGGGAGGGAGAGAGAGAGAGAGAGAGAGAGAGAGAGAGAGAGAGAGAGAGAGAGAGAGAGAGAGAGAGAGAGAGAGAGAGAGAGAGAGAGAGAGAGAGAGAGAGAGAGAGAGAGGGAGAGAGGGAGGGAGGGAGGGAGGGAGGGAGGGGGGGAGAGGGAGAGAGAGGGGGGGAGAGGGAGAGAGAGGGGGGGGTATAGCGAGCATGATTTTTTTTCTCTCTTCCTCAGAAATAACTCTCTTGGGAGTGTTTGTGTGTGTGTGTGTGTGTGTGTGTGTGTGTGTGTTGAGATTTGTTGTCTGCTGCAGAGGGAGATGAAGAGAGAGGCTGTGATTTGATCATATCTGTCACCAGGCCTCAACCCCAGACACACACACACACACACACACACACACACAAGGATGATAGACTAATTGTCTAGCATTAGGCTAGCTGTCTGGCTAGCAAATTCATGTTGCAACATGAATTTGAGACATTGTTACATTGTTAAACTTGTGTTAATAGAAGTGTGTGTGTGTGTGTGTGTGTGTGTGTGTGTGTGTGTGTGTGTGTGTGTGTGTGTCTGTGTGTGTGTGTGTGTGTGTGTCTGTGTCACTGTAATACCGCCTCTGATATGGAGGGGCGCTGTTGAGCAGTAAACATAGACCATCAGAGAAGAAGAAGAATAGTTTTGAAACACAGGAGAGATGAAGAAACAGGCAGCAGCCTCATCATCATCATCGTCGTCATCATCATCACGAAACCATCTGTGATCCAAGTTTTTTGCTGAATGGACTCAAAACAATCAGGAAGTCCCATGTAACAGATATGTTGCCATGATGTAACCATGGTAACACACAGGTTGTGCTCAGCTCCTCTTCATCCCTCATCAGCTCCTCTTCACCTTTCTTCCTTTGAGGAGGAGCGTTGGGATGCTCTGTGTGTTTTATTCAGTCAGGACTTTATTCACAGATGTACACAGTCACATACAGTTGGTATCCATGGAAACACAGTTCAGATGTTGATGATCTTCTCATCTTCTAGCTTTTCTCTTCCAGCTTCAGTTAAACTCATTCAGAGATTTCACCTTAACAACAAACTCACTTCCTGTTCTGTGTCTCTGTCCCTAGACTCCGCCCCCCTGAGATCTCTGAGAACCCAATCTCTCCACGCTCCTCTCTGCCCCCCCTGATCACCATGGTGACCCAGGTCCTGGTCCTGCTGCTCCTGTCCCTCACGTCCTCAGTGTCCAGCCAAGGTGAAGAGTCTGTGCTGTTTCCTGTAGGCGGCGCTGTGCTGTGTCCTCTGCAGTGTGTGTGTGAGACGCGGCCCTGGTACACGCCGCAGTCCGTCTACCACCAGGCCAGAACGGTGGACTGCAACGAGCTCCACCTGCAGAGAGTCCCAGCCAACGTCTCTGCTGACACACAGGTGAGCCTCCTGACGCCACTATGTGGACTCAGGACCTGATTGAGCTGACCTGATTTTATATCTGACCTGGACCTGGGCTGATTGAGGTTTGGGGTTTGACTCCAGGACTCGGGTTGTGACTCGAGTCCTGGTCCTTTTCAAGTACAAACTGTAGTTAAAAGATTTGTGATAGCTGATTTATCTTCTATCTTCAGTGGATCAAATGGAGGGT
>NW_027467220.1:47500-62500 GCF_046128005.1 Genypterus blacodes
TGTGTGTGTGTGTGTGTTTCTGTATGTGTGTGTGTGTGTGTGTGTGTGTTTCCCAGCAGCTCTGCCGTTTGTAGGTTTGTTACCGGAAGTGGCTCGTCAGTAGCGCGAATTCTACGAATTGCTCTCGAACGCGACTGGCTGTTGCTGTTGAAAACACTGAGCACACGGCTCTGCTCTGATTGGACTGCGGAGCCGGGTGGGCGTGGCCTAACCTGCATAAATACCGGACAAAAACAGAATCAGAAACTTTACGACGGCGCGGAGAAACTTAACGTCTCACGACTCAGGTTTATATTCAGAAGCTTCAGGCTCACGTGTTAGTCTGAGATAAAGGCGGGAAGTGAAGGACCTAAAGGAAAAAGAAGCTTAACTCTGAAAAAGTTTGAAATCGCGAAAGGAATCCAACAAACAGGATGGAGTTTATCAGCTGGAACTAAGAGCGAGCAGACTGGGAACACCGGGAACACCGGGAACACCGGGACACCGAGACACGCGGGGACAAAGGAGAAGATGCTGGACACGAGGACAGTGGAGCTTCACCTGGAGGAGGAGACGCGGGGAAAGAAAGGTGTGTGTCTCTTTGTGTGTGCGTTTCTCTCTGTGCGTGTGTGTCTCTGTGTGTGCTTTGTGTGTGTTTCTCTCAGTGCGTGTTTCTCTGTGTGTGCACGTGTGTGTGTGTTGTCTGTCCGTGGGTGTGTCTGTGCCTGTGTGTGTGTGTGTGTGTGTGTGTGTGTGTGTGTGTGTGTGTGTGTGTATTCAGCTGTAGAGCTGCGCGCGCTCTCAGTCGCGACACAAACACATTAGCATATAATGAAGTTTTATTTCGTAAGTTTTTTCTAAGCGGCTTATTAAACTACAGAAGAGAGAAACGATGCTTCTGTTTCCACAACAACCACTTTGATTCCTTTTAAAATCCCCGGCAAAGATCTAAATGGATTTTTAGTTTGTAAATCTGATAAAGCAGCGTGACGAATATCTAATAATAATAATAAGACACGAGTGAGTGTGTGTGTGTGTGTGTGTGAACTTTACCCGTCGCCGCTTCGTTAAGCAGCCGCGGGGCGCCAACGATCACAACAACAAACACACCGAGCTGCAGAGACAATCAGCTGTGACGAAGCACGAGAGCTTAGCATGACGTTAACATGATCTAGAGACACACACACACATGTTCAGTGATCGGGACAGATGTTTAGTTTAGTTCAGCACAAACAGGATGTGAGTGCTGGTGCTGGTGATGCTGAGCCTGAGTGATGCTGAGCCTGACTGTGTTGTGTTTCAGTGAAGGAGCCCTTCTCCAGTCAGTACCGCTGCGGCTCTCTGCTCGGCAGCGGGGGGTTCGGCTCTGTGTTTACAGGCCAGCGGCTCTCTGACGGTCTGCAGGTAAACAGCGCACACACACATACACACATACACACACACGTGACCCAGTGCTGTGACTCCTGCTTCATCCGTCTTCTCTTTCATTCTTCCAGGTTGCTATCAAACAGATTTCCAGTGACAGAGTTCAGCAGTGGGCCAGGCTGGTGAGTGACACACACACACACACACACACACACACACACACACACACACACACACACACACACACACACACACACACACACACGCGCGTAAACAAACTGAGGTCACCAAGGACAGCTCTACCCTCTGCTGGTCGCACAGCGGTACTTCAGGCCGTGGGTCGTTTTCAGTTCCCACGGAAACCTGTTGCGTCACAGTTCCGTAAATGCTCGTTAGGAGTTTCCCCTCATGAGCAAACTAATCTCTTATCACCACACAGTGTGAGGTTGGATTCCCCCTCACACACACACACACACACTCTCCACGCTGCGGTGGGGGATGACGTCACTCATGCTGGTCTGAAACGCTTAGGTGGCTTCAGGTTGACTCAGTTTATAATTTCCAGAAGATAAACATGTGCCTGAACACACCACCTGCAGGCGATGACTCAGGGCTGAAAATCCCCATGAACTTTCTCACACACACACACACTCCATTAGCTTTAGACCCTGAAGAATCAAAGTGTTTCTTGTTGACTTCCTCCTGACCTAAAGCTCCTAACTCCGCCCCCACAGCCAGGTGAGGCCTTCCCTGTTCCCATGGAGATCGCTCTGCTGCAGCGGCTGTCTGAGGTGGGCGGTCACAGCGGGGTGGTCCGCATGCTGGACTGGTTTGAGGTGAGCGAGCGCGGCTTCCTGTTGGTGCTGGAGCGCCCGCCGCAGAGCCAGGACCTGTTTGACTTCATCACGGAGAGAGGAGCGCTCCCTGAACGCCTCGCACAAAGGTCCCACTGTGTTCCTACGCCTCCCGTTCAGTCTTCCTTCCTCTTCTCACACTCCTGCTGACCTTCCTCTCCTTCCTGCTTCTTCTCCTCAGGTTGCTCCGTCACATCGTGGAGGCGCTCCTCTTCACGCACGCTCATGGCGTCGTTCACAGAGACATCAAAGACGAGAACATCGTGTTGGACAGAAAGACACTGGAGGTGAAGATCATCGACTTCGGCTCGGGCGATCTGCTCAAGGAGACGGCGTACAACGAGTTTGAAGGTAAAGAGGCGGTGAGGCTGGCAGGGGTTGGCGTGCGGCGAGCTCTGGTCTCCTTCCCTTTGCCTCAATCCTGTTTCCTGTTTCCTCCTCTCAGGCACTCGGGTCTACAGCCCCCCTGAGTGGATCACGGCACGTCAGTACCACGCCGTCCCCCTCACAGTCTGGTCCCTGGGGGTCTTGCTCTTCGACATGGTCTGCGGCGACATCCCTTTCGAGCGGGACCAGGAGATCGTCAAGGCGACGCCTGTCTTCACCAAGCGCGTCTCTAAAGGTGATCAGAGTTCAGCTCCGGGTTTCTTCAATCACAAAAGAGTGTGGAGTGCATTGCCTTAACCCCGCCCCCTTTCTCCCCTGGTCCAGATTGCCAGACCCTGATTCTCTGGTGTCTGTCCTACCAGCCGGAGGATCGGCCCACCCTGGAGCAGATCCTGTCCCACGTCTGGATGGAGGGAGGAGGAGAGGAGGAGGAAGAGGAGGAGGAAGAGGAAGGAGGGGACCTGCAGGGGAATCACAGCTCTCTGCCAGGCTAGTCTGTCCTCAGCACAGAGACAGGAGCAGAGACAATCATAAAGACAGGATCCCAAAGAGAACGCTGCCTTTTCCTCTTCTGACACATGATTGGTCCAAATGTTTCGTCTTCAGGAGACAGGAGACGGGGTTCAGACTCTGGACATGAAGACATGGAGGCTCGGTTCTGTTACAAGTGAACCTAGTGAACGTGTGGTGTGATTCTATGAAGGACCGGCAGGGGGCGACAGAAGCTAAGCCGCCTCCCGCCGCCTCACACTGGAGGCTGAATGGACCCGCCGGCTCCTCAGCCGATCGTCTTCCAATGCATCGATCAGTTTTTTAGATCGATTGAGTTTCATTCATTTCTATTTAAATCCACGTGATGCAGGGTTTTTACACTGGACTTTGGCACATTCCTTCCTGTTTTATATTTATTGCATATTTATGTGACAGAACCATAAGCTTGTTTTTACTTGAATTCTTAAGTTTTTTTGTTTTTGTTCTTAACACTCCATGCTGAGTTTGTAGTAGAGACCCAGCTGAAGTGGAGTGAAGCTTTCACACGCAGCAGAGAGTTTGAGCTCCTCACTCACACACGTATGACTTTGATGAAGAGGTTGGAACTCTGTATTTTATGACCCTAAGATGACCTGAAACTTTACTAAACGTTACCAAACCTCAACTCTGGAGTGTCTTTGACCCTTGGGAGAGCTGTGAGCCTTTAGCCGAATGATGACATTCAGAGCTGCTGTAAGGCTGCATTTGGTCCATTTTATTGTATTTTTGAGCAAAAGCGATGAACCAGAGTAGAAGGTGAAGATCACTCTGTGTTACCTTCAGGGTCTTCTGTTCAAAGTGGCTCCTCGGTCACTTGCTCATTGTTATTTACATTAAATACAAATCTATGGATCGACAGGAAAATGATCCTCTGTTTGAATAAAGATGTGAAAAAAATCATCTGCGTCCATCTGTCTGGAGAATCTTCATCTTCCTCTTCTCTTAGTTCAGTGTTTGTCTTTTTATCTTTTCCACTCTTTTTTTTTTTTTTAATATCTTTTCTTACCATAATGAGTCAAAGCTGAACACATCTGAGCTCCATGAACGAAGGCTTCTTCCGCCATAACACTTCACCCAACAACCAATCAGATCCCACAAAAGTCAACCTGAAGGGCGGACAAGGAAATGATTGTTCAGCTGAGGGAGAGAGAGACAGGCTGAGAGAGAGAGAGAGAGAGCTCTCACTCTGACGGGGGTCAGGAATCAGACTATAATACAATATATCGATCTCATAATTTATATACATTTATATCGAGTCAGCGTTAAAAGAATATTACATCAACCTGCTACTTGAAGCGGCAGCATCACTTCCTGCTTGTAGACTTTATTTACTGTTTATTTACTGTAAGATCCCATTTTTTAATTAAATCAATAATTAAATCCCAGTACCAAGTCTTTTCTGTATATATTTACACTGAAACGCAGAGCAGTCGCGTGAGTAAATGTAAAATTCTATATCTTTAATAAAAGTTTGTTATTGTGACGCTGGACGATCAGACCTTCCCCGGGCCGCGGGCCAGGTGTTTCCTCACAGAGTGTAGAGTCTCCGTGTGCGCTTCAGGAGCTTCAGTCCGGGATGATCCGCCTCCTCTGAACCCAGGCCCGGTTCTTCTGCTCTGAGCGGACCTGGTGTCGGTAGGAAACCCGGCTTAAGGTTTCGGAGCTCGGCTGTCAGCAGGTTAGCCCGGAGGCTAGCGGAGCATTAGCCGAGCAGCTAGCGGGCGACAGCGCTGTGCGGAGCGGCACAGAGACGCAGCATGGCCGCGGGGAGCCCCAGCCAGACCGGCGACGAGAAGCCAACGAGCCGGAGCCAGAGTGACGGTAAGGACCTGGATTAACACACACACACACAAGCACACACACGCACCGGCGGAGCGGCTAACGCAGTAAAGAAGAGGAGCTACAGTTAAACTCGATACAATCTATAGGGATGCACTCATGCTAACTAGCCTGCAAGCTAGCCTGGCTAAACTATGCTAAGTGCTACCTTGAGCCTCAGTAGTTCCACACACTCTCAGGTAGCGAGCTGACAGCTGAAGCTTCTAAAGCTACTCAGCTACTTTATAATTCATCTGTCAGCTTATTTAGTTCATTCATGTAGCTGACAGCTAAAGTGTCAACAAGCTAACAAGTTGTGTTGTGTTGTGTGTGTGGGGGGGAGAGGGCAGCAGCTGGTGACGTGGAGGTTTGATTCAGGTACTGTGACAAGGAACACACACAACCTACACACCTTATACACACACACACACACCTCGTCTTGTTGGTGTCCAGTTATCAAAGCTGCTTCCTGATTGGTCCAGTGTTCAGCTGTCAGACAGGACTCCTCTGTTTGTCTGCAAACCACAGAATGGAAGTTTGAAATCAGTTTGTAAATCTGTGTGTGTGTGTGTGTGCGTGCGTGCGTGTGTGAACTCGAGTGTGTACGTCAGTGTGTGTGTATATTTGTGTGTATGTACACAGGAGTGTGTTCAGGTTACTCAGGCTCAGCTGCCTTCTGTTCAGGTTGGACAGGATTCGTGTGTGTGTGTGTGTGTGTTGATAGTCAGGTCACACCTCCTCCTCCTTCTCCTCCAGTTTCTATTTGAGTTGTGTTTTCATAACAAAAATAACTATTTATAAATCATCACTTCACATAACAACATCAGATGTAAATTGGACTGTGACCCAGCCTGTCCACTGGGGGCGCTGTGGCACTGGACAGGAAGGACTGGACAGGAAGGGGGATACTTCAAGTCCTTAAGCAGAGGAAGTGCCTCGTTGTGAGCATGAAAGTTGGCGCCCCCTGGTGGAGGAGCTCTGTAGAGTCTGAAGCAGAGCGTCAGGCTCCTCTTCCCCTAGAGATAGAGCTTCACAGAGCCGTAACCAGAGCTGCAGGTTACTATGACACGGAACACTATTGTTGTTATGGCAACTTAGACAGCACAAGCCTCCACCAGGGCCACACACTTCTCTGTGAGTGCTTTGTTGATCTTCCTCTTCAGATTACAGCGCGCTCTTATGCAACACGATGACATCATGATCACAGCTTGGTCTGAGTGTGACATCAGGCTAAGGTTTGGTATTTAAGGGCCAGTAACAGAAGAACACATGTCTGATCCGTGTTACTGCTCAGTCATCTGGTACGAGCCCTGAGCTGTGATTGGCTGCTCACAGAGGCGTGGGGCTGTGATTGGCCGGCTCTTCATCCTTGTGCTTGTTGTGTTGGTGCAGTGAACAGGAAGCTGAAGTACATCAGCCTGGCCGTGCTGGTGGTCCAGAATGCCTCGCTCATCCTCAGCATCCGGTACGTCCGCACGTTGCCTGGCGACCGCTTCTTCACCACGTCGGCCGTCGTCATGGCAGAAGTCCTGAAAGTTTCGACGTGCCTCGTCATCATCCTGCTGCAGAAGAGACGTAAGTGTCCAGCCACTGATTCCTTCCTGTGTTCTTTCACAATAAAAGCCTGCTCCCTCTGTCCCCCTCAGTGAGTGTGAAGGACACGGCCCGGTTCCTGATGGACTCCATAGTGTTTCAGTACAAAGACACTCTGAAGCTGGCCGTCCCCTCACTCATCTACACGCTGCAGAACAACCTGCAGTATGTGGCCATCTCCAACCTGCCTGCTGCCACCTTCCAGGTGTGTGTGTGTGTGTGTGTGTGTGTGTGTGTGTGTGTGTGTGTGTGTGTGTGTGTGTGTGTGTGTGTGTGTGTGTGTGTGTGTGTGTGTGTGTGTGTGTGTGTGTGTGTGTGTGTGTGTGTGTGTGTGTGTGTGTGTGTGTGTGTGTGTGTGTGTGTGTGTGTGTGTGTGTGTGTGTGTGTGTGTGTGTTATTAATTTCTGTCCTTCACTTCTCCCATTCCCTTGTAAATTAGTTTTCTTGTTTTGTCTCCTCTCCTCCTCTTCCTCCTCCTCTTCCTCCTCCTCCTCCTCCTCCAGGTGACGTATCAGTTGAAGATCCTCACCACAGCTCTGTTCAGCGTCCTGATGTTGAGGAAGTCTCTCTCCAGAGTTCAGTGGTTTTCTCTGCTGCTTCTCTTCTCGGGCGTGGCCGTGGTTCAGGTTTGTTTCCTGTGGAGCACAGTTTGGTTATTGATCCCTGATCAGTGATTGGTGACTAATGGATGGATTGATCATTTGTTTCCCAGGTTCAGCAGGAAGGGAACAAGGAGACGTCTTCGTCAAACTCCGGCCAGAACTACATGATGGGTCTCATCGCCGTGGTGATCAGCTGCCTGTCGTCGGGTTTCGCCGGGGTGTACTTCGAGAAGATCCTGAAGGGAAGCTCCGCCTCCGTCTGGGTGCGGAACGTCCAGCTGGGGATATTCGGCATGGCGCTCGGCATGCTGGGACTGTGGTGGAACGACGGCGCCGCCGTGGCCGAGCGCGGCTTCCTGTTTGGCTACACGGGCCTGGTGTGGGGCGTCATCTTCAACCAGGCGTTCGGGGGGCTGCTGGTGGCCGTGGTGGTCAAATACGCCGACAACATCCTGAAGGGCTTCGCCACGTCCTTCTCCATCATCGTCTCCACGGTGACGTCCATCTACCTGTTTGGCTTCCACGTGGATCTGATGTTCACTGCGGGGGCGGGGCTTGTGATCGGCGCCGTCTACATGTACAGCCTACCCAAAGCGCCCGGGGGGGGCTCTTCATCCCCGAGCTCCTCCTCCTCCTCCTCCTCCTCCTCCCAGTCTTCATCGTCTCTGAAGGCAGACGGAGGCGCACAGGTGGAAGCCTTTCTGCCCAAGTCAGTGCTGGTGAAATGAGTCCACAGCTCGCTCACACACACACACACACACTCTCTCTCTCTCTCTCTCACTTCCTGTCTTCTCTTGGTGAGGTCAGAGGTTAAACTGGGTGTCTTTCAGAAATGATTGATGGAAAAGACAAACATCTCTGCTCTCTTCCTCTCTGGTCGTCTCCTGATGTCTCCTCCCCTCAGCTGCTCCTCTTAACTCAACCCCAGACCTCCTCTTCCTCCTCCTCCTCCTCCTCCTCCTCTCCCCCCTCTAAGCTCAGAAAGCCTCAGGAAGAGAACAAAACTGGAGGAAGAGGAGCAGAAGGTTTCTTTGTTTCTTTGTATTCTTCACCTCCTTCTTCCTCCTGTGTGATGAAGATGACTTCAGCCTCGTCTTCACCAACATGGAACTGGAGCCGCAAAAACAAGCTCCATGTAGAAAATAGAGTTTGGAACCTGAGAGAGTCAGGGGGTCAGGGGGTCAGGGGGTCAGAGAACAGAAACCTCTATTTCCTTTGTTGCCATAGAAACATTGACTGTGTGGTTGCAGTCATAATCAGCTTTATTGTTTAGATTGACTTTGATCAAACGGTGAAGCAGAGACTGCTGGGACCTGGAGCTGTGATGATGTCATGAGGGGGCGTGTCTTATTCTCCCCACTGATGGAGGAAACGGCAGCTCAAACTGTCAAACTAGCTCATCTTCATCATCTGTCACAGTGAAGAGGAGGGAAACACTCTGGACCTCCTGCTCTGGAACTCCTGCTCCTCCCCCTCTGCTCCTCCCCCTCTGCTCCTCCCCCTCTGCTCCTCCTCTGTTCCTCATCTGGACGTGACAAAGAGCCAGAGACCTCCTCCTCCTCCTCCTCCTCCTCCTGTCACACTAAAGACTAACCTCCTCTCTCTTCTTCCTCTTTGTGTCAGACATCAGGGAGACGACGTCATGTCTCCTCCCCCTGCTGACTGCGTCACAGGCAAACTGTGAGAGCACAAGATGAGGAGGAGGAGGAGGAGGAGGAGGAGCTTCATCTTCTGTGACGGCGTCTCAGAAACCCTGGCCACCAACATTCCTTTAGCTCCCAGTTGCTGGTCGTATCTGTGTTGATGAAGAGCTGCAGCCTCATCTTCCTCATCAGTGCAGAGGTGTCATTATGTTAGGGTAGAAGGTGATGAAGGTGATGAAGGTGATGGGGACTCGTTTGTGTTTTAAAGGTGCCAGGGAATCTGATTTAATGATCAATACAACCAATCAAACTGATCATGATGGATCAAACTCTTCTTCTTCATCATGTGATTGTTCACGTGTGTGTCTGCACGCTGAGCAGCAGGCGGCGCTGGAGCGTCCGTGCCTTCTTCCTCTCGTGTACAGAAGCCATATGAGGTGAGGTCAGCAGGAGCACAGGGCTCAGGCGGAGGGCAGGGTCACATGCATCCATAGAAAAGCACCGCGTCTCAGTTCTGCTCTGCTGGGAGGTGAGACGGCTCCTGGCTTCAGGTTCATACCTCCGCCAAGGCCCAGAAGACCTCATCCAATAGACGCGTGTGATGTCTGACGGCTGAGTGTCGGCCCGGGCAGCTGAAGGTGAGATGAGAGTAGAGGAGGAGGAGGAGGAGGAGGAGGAGGTGCTGCTCCCAGGGAGGCCTGTAACCGGGCGGTGTGGCACTTCCAGAAAGGAAGTTTTTAATACGTTTGTTTCATATCGTTGCCAAATTTGAGTTTCCAAAGCTCCTGCATGGAGACGTGGAGGTGGGAGCCACGCCCCCTGCTGGCCACCCAGGGTACTGACCACATCCACCTGGAATGGAGAAAGGTTCATGTTTACATACGACCCAGAGGTCCATGTGAGGTTTACAGGGACAGCTGGTCCTGGCTGGCGTTGGGTCATGAAGAGATTTGGGTCGCGGCCCCTCAGCTCCTGCAGACCGACCATGAGGGTCAAACTCTTCATCTGCTTCCTCACCCTGGACCTTTGGTTGCTTTGGTCTTCTCTGTTTGTGACGTGACGCTGCTGCTCCTTCATCTGTAGGCCGAACAGCTGATCTGTGAGGTGGTAGATTGTGGGAGGAGGAGGAGGAAGAGGAGGAAGAGGAGGAGGGCGGCTGGTCTCAGACTCAGACCTGTCAATCACACAGACAGACTTTTATTCTGAAGCAGATTTTGCACAGTTTCCAGATTTGTTTAAAACACATTAATTTATTTAAATTTTATTTTAAAATGTTTTTTCAAATGAGTTCAAAGTGAAAAAGTTGAAGTGCAGCTTTAACTCTTTAAAGTTTCGATGTCACCATAGATTCTTCAGCAGCTCTGTGATCCTGCAGAAGCTCCTCCCCTTCCTCCTCCTCTTCCTGTGTGCAGACCTGAGACTTCATGGCTGATTTGTTTCTTTGCACTTGATTTGTATCGATGCCTCTGAATTTGTACATACTTCTTTATTGGGTAAAGTTTTGTATAAACGGGTTTTGGCCTCAAACTCTCTGGCGTTTGTCTTAATTTGACTTCAGCTCTACAGGAAGTGTCTCTCCACACAGGAAGTGTCTCTCCACACAGGAAGTGTCTCTCCACACATTTAGATCGGAGAGAATGTCAACATGCATGACATCATATCCCCTCTGATTGTACTTCCTGCTTCCTGATCAGTCTAAGAAATAGACAGTGACAGTTGCTAGGAGACGTGATGGTGGGGGGTACACCCCACTGTAACGTTTGTTAGACTCCAGCTGGACCCACTCGTAGTTTCAATAAGGTTACCTGTCGCCATAGAAACCAGCAGAGTCTGAACCTTGTCCCCCCCTCACCTGCAGCGAGCGACACATCAACAACAGGTGTGTGTGTGTGTGTGTGTGTGTGTGTGTGTGTGTGTGAGTGAGTGAGAGAGAGAGATCAGTTTGAGGTGCAGGAGGTGAGTTGGGCTCAGCTGCTCTAAACTCTTCTTCCTCCTCTTCCTCTCTGTCCTCAGGGCTCCAGGAAAAGAAAAAGGCTCCTGAGCAGACGGACGGATCCAGACCCGGACCAGGACCTGATGTCCTCACCTCAGGTTCAGATTTGATCCAAACCTTTCTTTACTTCAATGTTGACTGATTATAAGCTGAGCGCTGTCACAGGGTTCACTTCCTGTTGCTAAAGATCCAAGTTTAAAAACTAAAGACACTCTTACAAGTTGATTTTCAGAATAAAACCCCTCAGTATGGAGAGATTTCAGATTTCCCCTCTCATCACCTTTTCTCTTTTGTGTTGGAGAGTTCCCTCCAGCCCAAACAGAGCCGGCTGCCTCACGCGCTCACACACTTCAGCTGTCTCAACAAACACAAGCGTACAAACTTTCTCACGCAGTTGTTTAAAAAAATCCACTTTTCTTTTTCCATGCTTTCACTTTGATTTTTCAGAATCCTTGTCATAAGACGTCACCCCTTCCTCCTCCTCTGCTGCTCGTCACTGCCCCCTGCAGGAGTCACAGGTGACCACAGGCCTCTGCTGGCTTCACTTGTATGGAACATTTCATTCTGGACCCACGTTTTGCCAGATTCATCCCTGGAGCCGCTCCCTACATCACTGAAGGATTTTATTCTGAAGGGCCACCAAAAGGGAGTTTGTATCGAATTCACCAGACTTCCTGAAAGATTTTACTTCCTCCTTTTTGGGCTTTCAACTGTTTGAAATATGCAAAGTCTGTCACTTAAAAATAAAAGCGGGAATAAAAAAAGTAACATTAGATTACATTTCTCTAACATTTCATATTAATGCCTTGTTTTCTATTTCCCAAACCTAATGTATAGAACATTTAGTTTGAGTGAATGTTTGTCTTAAAGCTGATGGTGCACAGTGCTGAAGTGCCCATGAGCAGGAGCACCTGGGCCCAAAGTGAGAGAGGAGTCGGGTTCTACTACATTTGCAGTATTTCTCTGTACTTTATCGTGTTTCCGTCTTCTGCTGCTTCCCTTTTTGCTTCCTCTGCACTTTGCTGAAAGGCATTCTGGGAAACAGCTGAAGCCAAAACCTGAGGCCAGTTTCCTTTCATCAGGACTGTTGTGTGTGTTTGCTTGTAGTTGTGTGTCGTGCAGCTCTTTGTGTTGTAAATGTGTGTTTACAGTTTGTCACCTCGGTGCCTTTAGCTTCTTTTGGATGATGTCATTAAACATGTTTATTGTTTAGGTGGATTCTCACTGAAACACAAACCTAATGTAACCTAATGTTGTGTACTTCCAAAGTGAACACGTGACATTTAGAGACTGACAGCTGAGGGTGAAAGGTCACTGTGTTACTAAGTGCCTTCAAGATTTCACCTTGCAAACTAAAACGAGGTCATTGAAATATAAACTCACTTTCAAAACTGTAAAAATGAACTGATGAAATGCGTCTTGTACTTTGTGTTTTGAGCTCAATAAAGATGCGGAGCTTTTATTCTTTCCTTTTTAAGACCCTTTCAGTAGTTTTACCTTCCTGCCACTAGATGGCAGCATTGACCGCCTTTGACCGGAAGGCTTGAAAGCTTCTTCACTGGTTTTGGAGGAAAGTTGAGCCTCATCAGGGAGAGAAATGTTCCTCCAGGCTTCACTCCACTTTGACTGCTCGGATCTGTTCAGAACCATCAGGTCAAGTCGAGTCAGTTTTATTTCTATAGTCCAATATCACATCAACGTCTCAAAGGGCTTTACAGACCCACAAAATCCGGAACATCCCCGACCCGCCCAGAGCTCTCCAGGAAGACGAGGAGACAAGTCCAGAGGAAATCTTCAAGTGTCAGGAAAGGAAGAAACCTCGGGAGAGAGGAAGAATGGATCCCAGCCTATCGTCGTACTTCTCTTGTTCACCAGTAGGGGGCGACAGAGACCGAAGCGCTGCTGACATCCTGGTCAGTCACAGAGTTTGAAAATGTTTTTCCAGACCTGCAAATGTAGAAATATTTCTGATGGTATGGAAACGTGCCAATCTCTAATGATGACGTCATTAGAACAAGTGAAGACAGATCCTCCTGAAGACAGATACTTTTAATAGTAACTTAAAACACCGGCTGAAAGTAAATCAGGGATGTCACCACTGAGACACACACACAGCACACACACTCTACTGTCCAGGTATTATTGTACTGTCTGTGCTAGATGCCTTGCTGTTCGCTTCGGTGACAGCGGCAGGGTGTCTGGGGTTTGTGTTGTCATGTGATTTACTGTTTGTTTTGTTCTTATGCTGTGTTTGTTGTGATGTGTATGGTTTGGTGTCTATAGACTATACCTTTGATGTTTGATATTGGTCTTTATGTGTATAGAGAGGTGTATGCACACGTACACAACAATTATTTTTTAATTTAAATAACTTTTTAGACCACTACATGTCATGTTTTTCATTTAGAAAGGCCTGACCAGGGACTGGGGTTGCAAATTAGCCATCTGGCTAGAAACCTTTCATGTAACACATCTACATACTCTGTTATGCATTGATTTGTGATGGCTATGTGTGTAATAATGTGCGCTGCATTGTCCCTAAAAAATAAACTAATAAAAAAAAATAAAAATAAAAAATCCTGAGGGAACCAGGAAGACTTATATCTTGGGAAGTTTACAGTTCTGTGATGGGTGCCAGGAGACGAGCTATGACTCAGAGTCACGGTTGCTGATTGTGATCTGCACTGTTTCTCTGTGCTGCTCCTGAGGAACTAGATCCAACCAGACCACACTGCCTTCATCTGGAGAGATCCAGTCCAGCCTGCAGCCTCAGCAGAGACCAGCAGGGACCAGGACACACTGGGAGAACCTCCTCAGCTCCATGATGCAGACACAGAGCCTCCACAGGAAGTAGAGTCGGCTCTGGCACTTCTTGCCCACTTCTTGACCTGGACTGAGTCCACAGTTGGTCCCCCTTGATGGAAACAGGTGTGGGGGGTCGACCTGCTCCTGTGGAGATCCACCAGCAGCTCCTTGGTCTAGTCGGTGTAGAGCTGCAGGTGCTGGTCTGGTCCAGGTCGCCTCCTGTTGGCTCCTCACACCTCCATACCTCCCTCAGGGTTCAGGTTCAGTGTGAGCATGAGAGGATCTGAGGTCAGAGGTCAGAGCTTCACTCTCTCTTCTTCAGCAGTCTGGACTCTGTGTGTGTGTGTGTGTGTGTGTGTATCAAGGTGTACTTCCTGTTGATGGGGGAAGCACAGAGCCTGACTGCTCCACCACTTCCTGTGCTGTCAGCTCGGCCTGGTTTCACCCCAGTGCAACCCTGACGATCACTTCCTGTTCCGTGTCGCTGCAGTCATGTGGCGTCTCCCCCGCCTGGATCTACTCGCTCTGCTGCACATCGCCATCATCTGAGGTCGGCAGGTCAGGTGCTGACTCACAGGGGTCAGAGGTCACCAGAGGGAGGCGTTGATGACCGCTGAGCCTCCCAATCAGGTCAGAGTGTGAGTGGATCAGTGTGTGTGTGTGTGTGTGCAGCAGAGAGGGAGGGGGGAGACTTGCATAATGACAGATGGAGAACTGAAGGTGAGGGGGGGAGGATGGGGATCCCAGTGATGTCATCAGAGAGAGAGAGAGAGAGAGAGAGAGAGAGAGAGAGAGAGAGAGAGAGCGAGCGAGAGAGCAAGGGAGGGAGGGAGCAGGGGGGGGGGGGGGCTGGAGTCGACGTGCCGCGGCTTCTCCTTTTAATGCAGACGGAACGCGGGACGGACAGACAGACGGACGTACGGGAGGACTTAAATAGCTGCGCGCGTCTCGAACGGAACACAGGACAGCTGAGACACCGTGAGGCGTTTGAGGGCCGTTTTTTTTCTCCGCTCGACTTTCTTCTTCATGGATCCGCGTCCATTCCTCCGCTCTGCCCGCCGGCGCGCGCCCCGTCGCATCTTTATCCGCTCGTAGTTTTGGATCGGTGCTCCTCTTCCTCCTCTTCCTCCTCTCCGTCCTCGTCTCTGTCTCTGAGCGGGCCGTCGTCTCCTCTGTGACTCTCTGTTCTCATGCGATTCTTCAGACTCACATTCAAGTGTTTCGTGGATTGTTTTTGAAGGTCGCGTTCCGCTCCACGGTGAAACTCCCTTATTTTTATTTTCTTTCTTTTTTTAATTTGCTCCTTATTTTCCATTTGCGACAGAAGCGTCTGCGGGTTCGTATCCACACTACAATTGATCCTCGTTTCTTTAAACATCGAAGCTGTTTCCCTCTGAATGAAACTGAGATCATAAGAAAATAAAAACCTC
>NW_027467220.1:67500-75000 GCF_046128005.1 Genypterus blacodes
CAATTGAGGGTTCGGTGCCTTGCTCAGGGGCACCTCGGTAGGGACTCGAACCGGCAACCCTCCGGTTCTTAAGCGGAAGCTCTACCCACTCGACTACTGCCTCCCTTACTCCCTAGACACATCGGTTGTCTAGAGTGCGGCGGCACAAAAACACTGGCACAGGCAGACAGACAGGCAGGCAGTCAGGCAGGCAGGCAGGCAGACAGACGAATGCGGAGCAGAGGGCCTGATGCTTCATCAGGCTCAGAACTTATCAATTAACCCCAGTCAGCCGTGTGTCTGTGGCGACGTCATGCTGATGGAAAGTGCCTGTCTGTGGAAAGCTGCTGTCAGCTGATCAGGGGTGTTGATGAAGCTGTGAGAGGTGTTGGTGAGGATGAGGAGGATGATGAAGATGTTTATTGTTAGAGATGTTTCTGGTTGTAGGATTGTTGTGTTGCAGCTCAACTCTCAGCTTGAGTTGGTAAAGCCCTGTGAGACACACACACACACACACAGTTTGGCAAATGATTGCTGTGAATGTGTGAACTGTTCCTCCTTGGTGAGGCGTCTGGGTCAGGTGGCAGTGAAGACGATGATACTCAGCTGGTTCTCCAGGTTTGGGTCGGTCAGTCTTGAGTCTTTGTAAGAGTCACTTTAGAAGAGAACTGCTCACAGGGCTATGTTGACCCGAACAGTGATGCTAACTTAAGGCCGTGTCTCCTCAGAGAAGGAACATGCTCCACACTTAGATACCGTTTGTAGAATTCAAGCAAGGGGAGATTGTTGAATCTACATTTCAGATCATCATTGCTTTGCAACTCAATTAATTCCAGCTGCAGGTGATCCGGTACTTCAGCTGGTTCCATGGTGGGAATGGTGTTGCAAACATCTTCAGTCCAGTTTGTTTGCTTCTCAGGTCCTGGAGAACCTCTCTCCAAAAGCCTGAAGAAGAACATTCCTCAGCATATTCTGATGTCACAGCTGGCTTTTGCTCTTGTAGAGCAAGAACTGAGAAGCTGGTTAGGACCTTGGAGCTTTAAATCAAGCTGACAGGTACTTGGTTATGTCCACCATGAAAGCTAAATCACTCAGCCAGCATGAACTACTTTACTTCTTCCCTCAAGTTGTCAAACCATGCTAGCATACTTGCACGACTCAGCCACCCTCAGTACGGTAAACCAGATCTCCATACTGCGACTCCAGCTCACTCACAGTAGCTCCTTCAACTGACAGCTGTTTAGTTCCTCTGCTTTTAATGAAGTTTATGGTGAAAACAGCAATTTTCATCACAGCATTGAGCTTCAAGGAGAGTGCACACAAGTTCTCCTGGTGTTTGATACAGTGGCACACAAATAACTCACCTGGATCCAGGCTGAGACGACTCACTTCTTTTCTGACCAATGAAGTCAATCCCTTTTGGGCACCAACCATTGCCGGGGCTCCGTCTGTCACCAGGCCGCTCACTTTGTCTTACTGCAGGTCAAATTTGTTCAAACCCAAAACAGCTTGCTCAATCAAATCTTCACCTTTACTTGTGCCATGAATGGTTTGCAAAGTGAGCATTTCCTCTTTGATGTCAAAGTCAGCTGTAATTCCTCGCGCAAAGATGGCTAACTGAGCTGTGTTTGTTCTGTCCGTTGTCTCATCACAGGCCAAAGAGAAAAACTGGAAATCTCTTGCGGTCTCCTTCAATGACTTCTTGATGTCTTGTGCCGTGTCAGTAATCCGGTCTGAGACGGTTCCCCGAGACAAACTCACACTTTGGAAAAGCTTTACTTTTTCGGGCGCGAGAATCTCTGCAGCAGCAACGAGGCACCTTAGGCATGGGGTTTAAGCTTCTTCACTCAGCACGAAGGCACACAGGCTTACTATTAACTGCCACAAAAAATAATTCATTTGTCCATTTCTCTTGGAATTCCGCATCGACTTTTCGTTTTTTTGTCGCCATTTCCCGCTCCCTGTCACACTTCTCACTGATGGCGGCAGGTATGACACTAATGTTACGCTATGGTGTGTTCAATGACTCTGACGTTGGCCCGGAAAAACAGACATTCGCTCGTTTTGAATTAATTGCCGTCTGAAAATTATCTAATTTAAATGTAAATGATATTATTACTTTCTATTATTACTTGTACTTTTTGTGTTCATGAATTGTCTCGCAGGCCGCAGGTTCCCCACCCCTGGGTTAAAGAGTGTGTGTGTGTGTGTGTGTGTGTGTGTGTGTGTGTCTCTCTAATGAACCCTTATGGATGTTGTTATGATAGAAGTTCTGCCCTCCACAATAAAAGCCTGGTGTTTCTCCTGGATTCACTCAGTGAGCTGTGTGATGATGTAATGAGGCTAACACCTCCTCACCTCCTTGTTCTTCTTCTACTGTTTAAAGGAGGATGAGCTTACGTGTTCCTGTGATCGCTCAGTATTGATCAGATCAGTGGAGCAATAGTGCAACGGGTGTCAGCTTGGAAGTTCACGCCTCCTCCTCCTCCTCCTCCTCCTCACGCTGCACCATTAGCTCGTGTCACTGCTTAGTCCAGTGGCTTAGCCAGCTTAGCTAGCTAACTACAGCTGGGGGTCTTTTTCTGTCTCCCCCCTACAGGCCGGCACAGGAATGACCATGTTCAGGCTCTGAGCTACAGCGCCGCCTGGTGGACAGGCTAGGTTACATCAGGGAACCTGGGAGTCCCCTCAATCATTGTTTTGAACTGTTTGACCTTTGTTCACACTGTCAAGGAGTGTGTGTGTGTGTGTGTGTGTGTGTGTGTGTGTGTGTGTAATCCAATCATCACTGAGTTACTGAGGAGCTAAAAGCATTTACTCCACTTTACCACTCAGTGTGTGTGTGAGGAGGATTTCTGTTGAGCTGCTGAAACCCCCCCTCTCTCCCCCCTCCATCCATCCCTCTCTCTCTTTCTCTCCCTCCCTTCCCTCTCTCTCTTTCTCTCCCTCCCTTGCTCTCTCTCCCCCTCCCTCTCTCCCTCTCTCCCTCTCTCTCTCCCCCTCCCTCTCTCCCTCTCTCCCTCTCTCTCTCTCGCCCCTCCCCCCCACCTCTCTCAGCAGTGTGACTCACCACCAGCCTGTGCTGTATGCTGGCGTGACGCTAGGCTAACAGCAGTAGAAGCAGGCTAATGCTAACCTGCGTCATCTGTGGACTGTGACATCATCATCCAGCGGTCAGATACAGTAACAATCTGAGGGGAGGAGAGAGAGAGTGTGTGTGTGTGTGTGTGTGTGTGTGTGTGTGTGTGTGTTTGTGAGACGATTGAATGTTACAAATCCAGACTCCTCACCTTCATCACATACAGCTTTAATGTTCTTTATGTGTAATGTGCTTATAATAGTTCATCACATTATAAAGGCCAAGTGTCTCTCTCTCTCTCTCACACACACACACACACACACACACACGCGCATCCTCTCTGCTTGTATAATAGTTCACCATGTAATGGCAGCCTCTGTTACGCAACCCCTTGCACCATGCATTTCGCTCTCTCTCTCTCTCCCCCCTCTCTCTCTCTCTCCCCCCTCTCTCTCTCTCTCCCCCCCCCCCCCCCCCCACCCCATGTATAATCCCCGTGTGGTCTTACTTCCTCCCTCCCTCCCTCCCTCCCTCTCTCCAGTAGTTTCCAGTAGCAGTGACCCAGTTCCCTCCTGTTGTCCCTTTGGCCTCTTGTCTCTGTTTCATCACACCAATTACAATTCAGAGCTTCTGCTGATTCTCAGCTTAGAGTGACGAAGTGAAAGGATTCATTCATTCATTCATCACAGAGGGGCGGAGTCACTGAGAGGGTTCAAACCACAGAGGGGCGGAGTCACTGAGAGGGTTCAAACCACAGAGGGGCGGAGTCACTGAGAGGGTTCATATCACAGAGGGGCGGAGTCACTGAGAGGGTTCAAACCACAGAGGGGCGGAGTCACTGAGAGGGTTCAAACCACTGAGGGGCGGAGTCACTGAGAGGGTTCATATCACAGAGGGGCGGAGTCACTGAGAGGGTTCAAACCACAGAGGGGCGGAGTCACTGAGAGGGTTCATATCACAGAGGGGCGGAGTCACTGAGAGGGTTCAAACCACAGAGGGGCGGAGTCACTGAGAGGGTTCATATCACAGAGGGGCGGAGTCACTGAGAGGGTTCAAACCACAGAGGGGCGGAGTCACTGAGAGGGTTCATATCACAGAGGGGCGGAGTCACTGAGAGGGTTCAAACCACAGAGGGGCGGAGTCACTGAGAGGGTTCATATCACAGAGGGGCGGAGTCACTGAGAGGGTTCATATCACAGAGGGGCGGAGTCACTGAGAGGGTTCATATCACAGAGGGGCGGAGTCACTGAGAGGGTTCATATCACAGAGGGGCGGAGTCACTGAGAGGGTTCATATCACAGAGGGGCGGAGTCACTGAGAGGGTTCATATCACAGAGGGGCGGAGTCACTGAGAGGGTTCATATCACAGAGGGGCGGAGTCACTGAGAGGGTTCCAATCGACTGACATGTAAACATCATCAAAACAAATCAAATATAGGAAACATGTTTATACTTACATACAGGGAGTTTCTTCTCATGTGATTCATTACACAGTATTTTTCCTTCACAATTAAAAATCAAGTTTATTATAAATAATAGAAGAAAAGTTAAAATTTAAAAAATCATAATAATTTGAGTAAATAATTTAAGATTGAAATGATTACAAATGATTCAAGCAAAATATAAAATATTCTAAAAACAAAAACTGGAAACTGTTGATCAAATGAAATCTAAAGTCTTTTTGTTCTTCTTCCTCCTGCTGCAGGCGTCTTCCTCATCCCTTACCTGCTCATCGTCTTCATCGGAGGAATCCCCATCTTCTTCCTGGAGATCGCCCTGGGTCAGTTCATGAAGGCCGGCAGCATCAACGTGTGGAACATCGCTCCGCTCTTCAAAGGTGCAGTGGAGACGGGGGACAGACAGGCAGGGGGGAGGGAGGGAGGGAGGGAGGGAGGGTTCAATCAGACAACAACACATTTTCATCTCCTTTCTGCTCTTTAAGCAGAAAATAATTCAAACCTGACATTTGGATCTGGGACAGAAATTCAAAAGTCTTCGTCCAAAGTTCATCCAAAGTTTCCCAACTAACAAACATGAGGCTTGGGTCGTTCAATGAAACGGCACCATCCTTCATATCAAACTGGCTTTTGGCCTTATGTTGCTGTGGCAACAAACACGCGCGCACAAACACACGCACACACACACACACACACAAACACACCCCTCTCCATTCAGCTCTAACCTGTTTGAGTGTACGTGCCTGCAGTCACGGCTGGAAAACTACCAGCCACACACACACACACACACACCCACACACACACACACACACAGCGATAAGACTTTATATGAAATTTGTATATCACATTGTCCCATTATATCTTTATTAAATGTCCACACACACTCACACACACTCACACACTCTGTATCAATCACGCTGCCTCCACATGCCTGTTTATGATCTGTATGATCTGAGCTTATCTTTGTTTACGACACACTTGTCTGACCTGGACCAGGTTCACAGTCCTGGCCGCTCTGTGGTCACAGGATCGCTCTCTCGCTCGCTCACTCCTTCCCTTTGTCAACAAACCTTTATTGCTTCTACTTGTTTCCCCGACAGCCTGCAGTCTGAGACCTCACACCTCCACCAAGGCCAAACATTTCTCTCCATGACAACCAAAACCTGCATCTCTGTGTATATTTAACTTTGATAATCTGACCTCTTGACCTTGTAACCCTCCCATAGTAACCTGAACCCTAACTGAGTAAATCAATAATCAATCCAGTGATCAGTTCTGATGCAGATCCATTCAGCCTGGATCATCTCCATCTCAGCTCCATGATGCTGCTAGTTGATGTTTGTAGCTCTGCTCGACACTCGAATGGTTGTCTAGGGACTAAAACCTCTGATCTTGAAGCTCCTCTGAATCCCCACAAATACCACCAGGGGGACCACGCTCACTGCCAATCATGTTTCATGTTCTCAGGTGGGAGGAGTTATGGAGGCAGCAGGTGAAACGTGTGAGATGAAGGTGAAGATGAAGATGAGGGTGTTGGGACGAAGCCATAAACTCATATTTATTTGTTTATTTGCGTTGTTATCTGGCCTGGAAGGTTCCTGGACTCATAAAGGCGCTCTGGACCACGCGCTGAGCTGCTGGACGCCAGCGTGATTTTTGACCTTCAAAATAAAAGCCCGTAGCACACGTGTTGCTGGTTGTGTCATTTAGTTTTCTACCTTGACTTTGCTCCGGTTCATGGGAGGCGCTTAACTAGGGGGAGTCATGGTTTGTGTTGTGGACTCGGACTGGGACCCTCTTGGGTGCGGTTCAGAACCTCAGGCCCTTGGTCACTTGATGAAGATGCGGTGAGATGCACCTTAAGCCAACCAGGTGCGGTGCAGTGTGACTAGTTGGGGCCTTTGTTGTTCTCGCTCATCATTCTTTCTTCCTCCTCCTCTTCCTCAGGACTGGGTTATTCCTCCATGGTGATTGTGTTCTTCTGTAACACTTACTACATCATGGTGCTAGCTTGGGGCTTCTACTACTTCATCAAGTCCTTTAGCGCCACCCTCCCGTGGTCCACCTGTGATAACGAATGGAACACGCCGAGCTGCATCGAGATCTTCCGTCAGTGCAACAGCAGCCTCGCCAACTCCACCGGCCTCGCCAACTCCACCGGCCTCGCCAACTTCAGCAACGCCACCTGCAGCAATCTGACCGAAGGACGCTCGCCCATCATCGAGTTCTGGGAGTGAGTTCAGCCTCTGATTGGTCGGGTTTGTTTGTTTCTGCTGGTTCAGATGTTGAGCGTCGCTTTAACTCAACCCGTGTTCTGACCCTCACGGTGCCTTCATGGTCCTCCTCTGCCTCCCTCGTGTAGGAACAAGGTGCTGAACATCTCGTCTGGGCTGGAGGAGACCGGGATTATCAACTGGGAGCTCATGCTGTGTTTGATGGCCGTCTGGGTGATGGTTTACTTCTGCGTCTGGAAGGGAGTCAAGTCCACTGGGAAGGTAACACACACACACACACACACTTTGATCTCAGCAGTTATTGAATGGGCAGAGATGTGGATGAGTGAAGAAGGCGGTGGATGTTTTGACCTTGACAGTCTGTACTTCCTGTCATCATACAGTGACATGTGTTCATTAAAGCACTGTATGTGACTGATGACCTCCGACCTCTAGGCTCACCTTTATACTTAACACGGTGCCGTCTCTCCTGCTGCACCTGCTCAGGTACCAGAGCCTGGGCCGTCTGTGGACGGGTCCATGAATGAGGGACTGCAGCTTTAAACCACGGGATTTACACACACTGTGTGTGTGCGTGAGAGAGAGCAAGAGAGAGCAAGAGAGAGAGAGAGAGAGAGATGGGCGTTCCATCAGTGTTTCATTGGCTTGTGACTATGAGACACACACACACACACACACACAGTCACCAGTCACATGGTAGGGTGAGCGTTGCTATAGCTACGTAAGGAAATGAGAGCGAGAGATAAAGAGA
>NW_027467220.1:80000-90000 GCF_046128005.1 Genypterus blacodes
CTCTAGCAGTCTTGAAAGCAGAGGGGAAAGAGCCAGAGGCCAGAGACGTGTTGATGACGTGGGTCAGGTAGGGAAGAAGATCCGGTGCAGCAGACTGAAGGAGAGAGGAGCGGACAGGGTCAAGAGAGCAGGTGGTGGGGCGGCTAGATGTGATGAGCCAGAGGACCTCCTGGGCAGAGAGGGGAGAGAATTGGGACAGAGAGGGAGGTGGGGAGGGAGAAGATGGAGAGGGTGGTAGAGACAGGACTGCTGGCGGGTGATGGAAGGAAGATCGGATGTCGTTGACCTTCTTGTCGAAGAAGTTGGCGAAATCGTCTGGGAGGAGAAAGGAGGAAGGAGGAGGGGGTGGGGTTGGAGAAGGGATGAGAAAGTTTGAAAGAGTTTTTTGGGGTTGGAAGCAGAGGTTTGAATTTTCGTGCAGAAGAAGGCAGCTTTAGCAGCAGAGAGAGAGGAGGAGAAAGAGGAAAGTAGTGATTGGAAGGCATGAAGGTCCTCCAGGAGTTTGCCGTTCCTCCATTTGCGCTCAGCCGCTCTCAAGCTCCGTCTCTGAGTACGCACCGAGTCCGACAACCAAGGGGCCGGTGGAGTTGGGCGTGCAGGCCTGGAGATAAGGGGGCAGAGATTGTCCAGAGAGGAGGACAAGGTAGAGAGAAGAAGATCAGTGGCAGTGTCAGGGGAAAGAAGAGAAAAAGATTCAGGGGCAGGGAGAGCAGAGAGAACAGAAGAGGAGAGATCAGTGGGGATGAGAGAGCGTAGATTGGGACGAGAAGAGATCATGCGGGTGGGGGGAGATTGGGTGGGAGGGAAGGAGAGGGAGAGAGTGAAGGACATGAAGTAGTGGTCAGAGAGACACACACACACACACACACAACATAAACACACCTGCAAGTCAGACTGATTTCCTTTCTCCAGCTAATTTGAATGACAGCCAGCAGAGATGTGGCAGTTATCAGACGCCTGCTGGTTTGAACCATCTGCCCCCTGCTGGTCATGTGACTCCTCTGCTGGTCATGTGACTCCTCTCTGTTTGTCATGTGACTCCTCTCTGCCTGCAGTTTGTCGGGGTGGAAGGTTTTGTTACGGGCATTTTGGATCTGTTTCCTGAGAGGCAGTATCATCGCTACAGGAGAGAAATCGCTGTGGCCATCTGCTGTTTACTCTGCTTCATTATTGACATCTCCATGGTAACGCAGGTGAGCTCCAAGCTTCCCAATTGGTTTGTGTGAAAACCAACAAAATCAACTCAAATAATTAAAAACCCCATCATGAAAAGCAGCAACACACACACACACTCTGCAAAAGTTAGATAAAGTTACATTTTGTATTCTCTTTCTCTCTCTCTCTCTCTCTTTCTCTCACTCTGCCCCTCTCGCTCTCTTTCTCTCTCACTCTCTCTTTCTCTCACTCTCTGTCCCGCTCTCTCTCTCTCTTTCTCCCCTCTCTGTCCCTCTGTCCCTCTCTCCCCTCTCTCTCTCTCCCTCTCTCTCTCTCTCTGCAGGGAGGGATGTTCGTCTTCCAGTTGTTTGACTACTACTCGGCCAGTGGAATGACTCTGTTGTGGCAAGCATTCTGGGAATGCATAGTAGTTGCCTGGGTCTATGGTGTGTATGACACACACACACACACACAGTGTAGAGAGTGATAGCGTGTCAGTCTTGATGTTGACGGTGCCTCTGTGTGATGGTTGTTGTTGTGTAGGTGCTGACCGCTTCATGGATGATGTGGCTCGTATGATTGGTTACCGGCCGTTCCCCTGGATGAAGTGGTGCTGGTCTTTTATAACTCCGTGTGTCTGCTTGGTAAGAGGACGTGTGTGTGTCGGCCTCATATCCAGGGACCTTCAACATGTTGTTCTGAAGAACATAAAGCCGACCTCTCCTGTGTTCCTGTGTGCAGGGCATCTTTATGTTCCACCTGGTGAACTACAAACCTCTCACCTATAACAACTCCTACGTGTACCCATGGTGGGGCGAGGTGATAGGATGGTGCTTAGCTCTGTCCTCCATGCTCTGCATCCCCGTCAGCCTGCTGTACAAACTCTTCAGAGCCAAGGGCACCTTCAAAGAGGTCAACACACACACACACACACACACACACACAGAGTCAGAGAGTCAGAGAGAGAGAGAGGGAGAGAACTCTCTTTGTTCTTCACTGTGATGTAAACACATGAAGTGATGTCACTTCCTGTTGTGTGTTGCAGCGCTGGGCTCACCTGACCACTCCTGTGTGGGGGGGTCATCACCTGGAGTACATGGCCCCAGACATCAAGTCTCTGTCCTCGCTGTCCCCCGGCACAGAAGAAAACAAGGTCATCATCTTTGAGAGCGTCATGTGATCCGCCGGGCTCCGCCCCCCCGTCACGGCGCTCCGGCGCACCCAGCCCACCCAGCCCGCCCACAACACTTAACCTTTTACCTCCCAACTAGGACGAGTTGCTGACCTCTGAGGACTCTCATGCATCCATCAGTCAGTGCCATCTGATCGATGGATAGGTTGACAGGTTGGCACCTCAGCAGACCAAAGCTAAGGAGTCAGAATGATTACAGGAGAGAATCAGGGATCAATCTGCTCCTCCGGGATCTGATATGATCCCTAATCTATTGGAAAAAAGAGGAAATCCTGGAGGGCTGCAAAGGGAAACTGGAGAGAAAGGCTGCTCCCTATCAGGAGGGATCTGCAGGGTGGCTCTGGGGGGGGGGGGGGGGACCCGTGCACACGCTGGTCCACCATTACACAGAAAGACCATGGCCTTAGTCCAAACATACATGTGTTCAACATTTACACTTTAGTAAACATTGGATGTATTAATAAGCTTTTTCTGTGTAATGGTCGCCATGACGACAGAGTTGTAGACACACTGACTGACTTTGCTTCATAATCAAACTTCCTAGAGTTCTGCTCTTTGATTCTGTGGTCTAACGTGAAGGTTCTGCTGCTCTGGACCTGGTGAAGGTGACAGAAGGTCACAGAACCAGAACGTCTCTCCAGTGAACAAGCTTCTCCTCACTTCCTGCTTTGACTGAGAAACAAGTCCAACTATCTGGTGTCTCTCATTCAAACTGAGCCATCACACACTGGATCCCAGAGTGCCAATCAAAGAGTCCAGAGAGCTCAGCTGAGTCGTTTGACCACAGGGTCATGAACTCAACACAGTCTGAGTTCAGAGCAGACCCCTCCCTCCCTCATCAGATCAGATCTCCTCTCCTCAGCCTGACCTTTGACCCGCGTCCA
Source organism: Genypterus blacodes (assembly GCF_046128005.1). Taxonomy (NCBI): domain Eukaryota; kingdom Metazoa; phylum Chordata; class Actinopteri; order Ophidiiformes; family Ophidiidae; genus Genypterus; species Genypterus blacodes. Next base: position 83,232 of record NW_027467220.1, read on the forward strand.
CCTGACTGACGTGCCAAACAGGGCTGATCTTAGGCTGCCAGCACCTCACTGTTCACTTCCTGTCTGCCTAGATGTATCCGCCGTAACCTTCCTCGTCGTGACTCAGGCCTCTCCTGCTCAGCGGCGCCGCACTTTACTCATCTTTTGTGTGACTTGTATTTGATTTCATTGTAATGGTCAAAATTAAGGAGTTCAAAGGGGACTTCCGGGTGCAGAGGAGCAGCGGTGTGCTCAGCGTTGCCTTACGTCGTTGTCTTACGTCATTGTCTTAACTCTCTAGCGCCCCGTATGGGCGAACCGCCAAACCCAGAGCCCAACAGGACGTCCTGTCTCTGCTCTGTCCAACCCATCAGCAGTCTGCGTGGGCGTGTCTACAACTCTGTCTCCTAGCAACCACTAACCCATTAATCCATGCTGGGGGGAAAATAACAATTCGAATGTAAAATACGCTAAAACTAAATACATTTGCACATTGTTGGGAAATAATGATGCTAGCACCTTTAAAGAAACGTAGAGATATTTGTTTTGTTTTACATATTGTAAAATGAATCAGAGTTTATTTTGTGGAGGCTCTTATTTTGCTTATACATACAATATGAAAACTCTATATTGAATATCTGTGTGTTCTATACAGTCTGTAAATGTGATGATGTTTATGGCTGATTGTTCACATTTAGCAGACGAACACGAGCGAGGAACAGGAACTTTGGATCTTCACCTCTGCGGCTGTCTAGCGCTAGTTAGGTAACGAGTCACAAAATCAAAAAGGATGTCTCCTAGCAACCGTCTGTCTGGTTTTCAAAGCAGAGTCCAGATGAAACAAGGTGCCTGTTCCACCGCGCTGTGCCAGTCTTGCTAACGTGAACAAGCAGCGCTAGGTTGGGGCTTTTATTTTGGCAGGTTTGCTGCGATGCAGTGATGTCATGGTTTGGTGTGTCTGCACACACACTCTGAAAAGGAAATCTGCTTTTTATTTTCTGACTTTCAAAGTGCTAAAAGAGTTTGAAGAGTTTTAGGTTTTAAGGGATTTAATTTTTTTTCTGTGTTTTACTGAAAATCAGTGTTTTTCACCTGGACCCCCCACAGCTCACACACACGCACACACACGCGCACTCACGCACACACACACTCACACGCACACACACATGCTCACACACACACATACCTTTACAACTGGAAGGAGGTATTTGCCAGATGTGGTGTGTGTAAATTCTAAATCCATGGGTCAAACATCTTTAATGTAACCAGATGTAAAGTGGGCGTGGCTTTGACGGGTGGGGCTGACTCAGGATCGTGGCCGTCAGATTACGACGGAGTCACGTGATGGCGACCGACACATCAACACGCGTCTGAACGACCTGAAGGTTTCTGTGAATTTGAGGTTGAATTCAAACTAAATGAAACGTAAGCGTAGTAAACATCAAAGTGTTAACGATAAAGAGTGATGAAGAGTCTGACTCTCCTCCTCACCTGCTTTAGTGACTCAAGTGCCGCCGAGTGTCTGCCACGACACACATACTTGACAGACACGATAACCTGATGCAGTATTTTGTAGTAAACGGATCAAACTTACACTTTAATGTAGCAGCAGATTTAAATTTTTGTGGATTTTTTTACATTTGTCACATTGACGCGAGCCTGGAGGGTCAAAGGTGAAGAGATGCAGCCAGATAACAAACAGGAAACAGCCAAAGTCCTGACGTTTGCTGTCATTTTGACTGTGATCTTCCTCTTCCTCCTTCTTACTTCTTCTCTGCCAAAAACACGTCGCAGAATCTTCTCCGTAAAGTCTCCAAAGTGTCGGGCTGGAAACAGGAAGCAGTCGACACGCTGCCGTCCTGTCCCATGTTTTCAGATGTGTTGAACGTGTTAACACTTGAACGCGTTGACGCATTAAAGCACATCTAAGCAACATCGTCTCATGGAGTTCAGCGGCCAATCAAACCAATCTGACATCAATTAGAATTCATGATAAAGCCGTGACACTGAGCGACCTGAGGGAGGCGCTGTTTGGCACCAACCAACCTCCTTTTCCAACCTTTAGCTTGTTAGCTCACAGATGCGTTAGCTGATGATGTCACTCTGGGCCTTTGAGATGTATAAGAGTCCAAACACGTCGGCCCGTTTCCAGCCTGAAGAGAGTCGACACCGTTGACCTCATTGACCGCAGCGTCTATCATTTACTGTAACCGTCAGTGTGACTTCCTGTAAGCAGTCTTCCATTTGTAACAGTAGATTAGACGATCAATTAGATGATAATTAGTTTAATCAATAAGTGTATTAACCATAAACGTGACCATCAGGCTAGGAGTGAGCACCAGCCACCAGCCAGACGCCATCGGCCACGACACAAGAGTTAATGTCCGGCCCTGATGATGTCACCTGTGTGTGGCTGACCTTTGACCCCTGTGAGGATCTCCGTGTTGTTAACCACTGTGATCTCTGTCCACTGTCACTCACTGAACCAATGGCAATAAAACTAACCTCATGACTCAAACTGCTGCCGTATCCATGGTTTCCTATTCCTATTGAATTCCTATTCTCTCGTTCTTTTTCTTTACCTCCTTTTTGTCTTTTTTTCAATGTCCTTAAAAAAAAGAAGGAAAAAAGTAGAGAAGACAAAGGAGACGAGCGATCACTTTAGTGTAGATGTGTTACCTTGAGTGTGCACCTTGTCATCACTCAGCTCTGTTACCATCAGCTGTTACCATGGTAACTGTAGTTCATCAGCTGAGCTCAGGTTGAGCTGATTCATGTCAGGCTCAGTTCTGTAAGAGAGCAAACATCTCAGCTGTACTTTGCTGGAGCTGATAATGAAGAACAACATTAAGTTGAAGGTAGAACTTTATTTTGATAGGAAACATTTCCTGATTCCTGACAGCCAATCAAACAGCCTCAATCCTCCATTAACCCTTAACCCACCACAACAAGGGGACAAAGCACAGCAACATCACTAGGAAACAGGAAGTGATGCTGCTGCGTTTGGTCCAAACCACATGACTCAAGACAACAGAACCATCAGAACCAGAGTCCAGAACCCAGAACCCCCTCTGGACAAACATGTTTAGAATCCAGAACACTGAACAACTCAACACAACTCAGCCTGAGCTGCACAAGGAGGAACTAAACCCAGAAGTTGGGACTTTCTCTAAGAAAACAACTATGGAATGTTGGGCTCACATTGAGAACCTGAACCTGAACCTGGAGCTCAGGGTCACAATGTGAGACAAGAGAGCGTGAAGAGGAGAATAAAGACAGACAGGTTGGTGTTTGAAAGGAGCGAGCGCTGCGGCCGCGACGCAAACAGGAAATGCAGACAGGAAACGCAGACAAACTCTGCAACGTGCAAAAACACATTTCATCCACATTCTCAGAATTAAGAGTTTGATGAAGATCCCATCACTCTGGATGAGAGCCGGCCAGGAGAGAGGGACCAGACGAGCTGCAAGCAGAGAGGCAGACTGTCCGCTAACGGTGCTGAAGACGATGATGATGAAGAAAGGCAAGAGAAGTAGGAAAACCCTCTTCTGATGTTTCAGTCCGATTTCTTGTCGCTGGTCGCCTGCAGAGAGAGAAAAGAGGTTAGGACCTTTCAGTGTGTGTGTGTGTGTGTGCGTGCGCGTGTGCGTGTGCGTGTGCGTGTGTGTGTGTGTGTGTGTGTGTGTGTGTGTGTGTGTGTGTGTGTGTGTTACCAGCAGCTTGCTGTGCTCGTCCAGCAGTCGGTCGTACTCCACCGTCAGGTTCTCAGACTGACTCTTCATCGCACGCACGTCACTTTCCGACTTCTGCAGAGCTGCAAAACCAAACAGACCATATAGCCGTTACCCCGGCAACATGAAAGGCTTGATGGAACCTGGTGGACCACAGAGGTCTGAGTGAAGCGTCTGAACCGCACAAACATGAAAACCTGCTTCCACATTTCAAATTTTGGCAGCAGTAGAAGCTGAAGTTAATACAATAATCTGACCTTCACCCCCATAAGGGAGCAACACTAAACCTCCTCCTCCTCCTCCTCCTCACCTTTCTTGGTGGTGTCCAGCTCCTCCCTCAGGGTCTTCACGTCCTGTTTCAGGATCTTGTTCTCCTCCTGAGGTCCTTGTTTGGCTCCCTGCTTGCCGACCTCTGGCAGGTCGACTCCAGCATCACGGAGTTTCTACAAACACACAGAGGAGCTGAACATGAGTTTGATTCAGGCTGGATCTTCATCAACACAATGATGTGAAGAGCCTGTGCTGCTGCTGTCAGTCTCTCTCTCCCCCCCCCTACACACACACACTCTAACAGGTGTAAATACCAAAGCTGAACTAGCAGAGGAAGAGGAAGGTGAGAGGCAATGAAGAGTGATTGAGTTTGCCTGGTTGAGTCGGTGTTCAGATAGAAAGGTCACCACCTTTGACCGGCCTTGACCTTCACACACACACACACACACACACACAGTATGTAATTGATCTGGACGTAATCTTGGATTGAGTTTCTGTGTTCTTAGAGATCCAGCGGGCGCCCGTGTGTGTGTGTGTGTGTGTGTGTGTGTGTGTGTGTGTGTGTGTGTGTGTGTGTGTGTGTGTGTGTGTGTGTGTGTGTGTGTGTGTGTGTGTGTGTGTGTGTGTGTGTGTGTCTGCTGGAGGCTTGGCTGTGTGCTGCAGTAACATCAGGTTTTATGATGGAGCCTTCTGCTGCCATGGGGTCGAGACTGAGCACCTGCTTCTGCCCGTCAGGCTCAGCCAGGCTCAGCCGGCCTGAACCAGCTGAGCTCAGTACTTAATTTTTAAAGCGGTCGGGATCAGGAAGTCTTCACTCCTGTGACATCATGTGATCAGCTGAGTCCACATCAATCAACCCTCCTACCATGTGAAATACACAACATGTCACTCAACTACCTGCAGTAACATGTGTGTGTGTGTGTGTGTGTGTACATGCAATTCAACTCAGAACACGGTGACAGCTGCTCCCTTTAACAGGGTGAAACCTCCAGCTGACTGGGGAGGAGGGGGGAGAGGGAGGGGGGGAGAGAGAGAGAGAGAGAGAGGGGGGGAGAGGGAGGGGGGGAGAGAGAGAGAGGGGGGGGGGAGAGGGAGGGGGGTGGAGAGAGAGGGGGGGGGAGAGGGGGGGGGAGAGAGAGAGAGAGGGGGGAGAGGGGGGGAGAGACGTGTGTGTTTGTGTATCCTGTCATGTCTCAGGTGGAGACGCTAACCATCCTGTCTAAAAATGGTGATGCCTATCAGTGTCAGAGGTGTGTGTGTGTGTGTGTGTGTGTGTGTGTGTGTGTGTGTGTGTGTGTGTGTGTGTGTGTGTGTGTGTGTGTGTGTGTGTGTGTGTGTGTGTGTGTGTGTGTGTGTGTGTCTCCTGCAGCTTCACGTGTTCATGTCTGACCTTCAGGACTCTTCAGGTGATTTACACAGCATTTCATACACAGCTGGATAAATCATGACCTCGTGACTTAAACATGAGAAGACCACACACACACACACACACAGACACACACACACAGACACACACGTCTAATGTCACTGCGGTGCCATAAACACGGGGACAACACGAGTCAGAACCTGAGAGAACCTGCAGCAGCTGCCCCAGTGCTCTTCAGCAGGGCACCATGAAGACCACACGTGTAGGATGAACATACATGTGCAGAGCAACACGACATGACTGCAGCTACAGGACAGCAGGACATGACCTCAGCAGCCAATCACTGACCTGTGTGTGCGTGCCTGTGTGTGTGTTTGTGCGCGTGCGCGTGTGCGTGTGTGTGTGTGTGTGAGTGTGTGTTTGTTTATGCGTGTGTGCGTGTGTTTGTGTGTGTGTTTGTGTGTGTATGAGGGTCACATGCAGATGAAGCGATTTCTCCTTTTAGTTGTTGTGATCCTTTCACCCCGGGCAAACCCAGGTCAGATTACCACAGAGAGAGAGTGTGTGTGTGTGTGTGTGTGTGTGTGTGTGTGTGTGTGTGTGTGTGTGTGCGTGTTTGTATGTGTGTGTGTGTGTGGATGAGCAGCTGATCAGTGCTGACCCCCAGTGGTCACATGTGTCTGCCTGATGTTACTGAGGAACATTTACCTGATCTGTCCCTTTAGAAACTATAGAGCCTGATGTTCATCTATCAATGACTTAATGTGTGTGTGTGTGTGTGTGTGTGTGTGTGTGTGTGTGTGTGTGTGTGTGTGTGTGTGTGTGTGTGTGTGTGTGTGTGTGTGTGTGTGTGTGTGTGTGTGTGTGTGTGTGCCCCTCACCTCCTGCAGGACCTCGTTGTCCTCCATGTACTTCTTGGCGGCGTTGCTGGCGCTCTCCGCCTGCTTTTTGAAGGCTTCATTGGAGGCCATGAGTGTGGCCTGCTGGGAAAGCAGCGTGGCCAGACGACGCAGCAACCTACACAGACAGACAGACAGACAGACAGACAGACAGACAGGTTAGTCACTTGTGTTGCTCTGTCTCAAGCGTTCTGCTTTTTGTTGACTTTCTTTTATGTAAACTTCTAAATGTTTTCTGATGTTACTTCTCTTCATGAAATGATCTTGGGGTTGTTTGTTGGTGTGACTGAGTCCTAAATCGGGCTCAGCTCACACAGCAGGTCCAGGCTAAGGTTACAGCTTCTTTAAAGTTCCAGAGGTGCTGCACCTTCTCGCTCTGACAGCAACACGCCCCTCACACCAGCTGACCACACGCCCCCCCCCCCCCCCATGATTCACAACATACTTGACTTTTACAGCAGAGGAGTTTCAGACAACATGAAGCTGAGGTTTATTCATATTTACTTTTCTCTGCTCTGTTCATC
>NW_027467220.1:97500-110000 GCF_046128005.1 Genypterus blacodes
CTATGGTTACTGTTGCCAGTTTCTATTACGGAGAAGAGAACAGTCCAATGGGACCTGTCTACTGCCTGGAAACCTGCCCCCATTGACACACTGGAGGAAGTCTCTGAGGAACAGTTCTTGTTTATTCTGGGTAGGATCTAATCTCTGGGTGGCTAAGTGTCACTTATTTTTATTTTTTACTTTGGGACGTGTCTATTATGACCTAAATACATTCATTAATGAGCAACAAGGGTCTGACTACTCCCTGGACGGAGAATGTTTTCTTCTATCCATGGCTGTGACCTTTGTTTACCTGCAGAGAATCCTTCTCTAAGGGACCTGTCTACAACGTGGGGAACAACCACATCTATCCTGTGGACAACGATGTCCATGAACACGTGCATGCATGTAAACGTAGAGACTCCAGGGCACCAGTCTACATTTGAATGATCACTAACTGATCTGACACTGAGTGATTGTAAATGAATGTATTTACTCATGAACATTCTTCAGTTGGAGTATAGCCACGCCTCCTCGATGCACACTGTGCATGCACACCTCATACGAGGACGATGCCACGTGTCACGCATTCCTGGCCGAGCAGCTGAATCCTACACATTCTGTACACGTAAACGTTCTGTCAGAATAAAGACAAACAGTCATACGTGATGGAGACGTCAGGCGGCTTCTGTCTGACTTAAAGAAGAAGTTTACAACGATGAAGTGTGACTGATGAAGGACACTGTGCAGCCTTATGCCGCGCTGGGCTCAGTCTGATCTCTGGAGAGGCGCCCATCATTTTCTCCTGTGGGATTCTGGGTATTTTTATAGATCTGCACAGCCTCAGCAACAAAACACTCAGAGCCTCACAAACAGCAGGATGTGTGGTACGGTCTAATCCCTGGATGCTGAACCAAATCCCGTCTCCCATGATGCCTTTCAACAAATACGATGGAGACTGAAGATTCTGTTTGCCAAGGACTCTTGATCCAGGTCATGGCTTTCATCCTCTATCGGTATCCATGGAGACAAACCTTTCCCAAGTAATACAGAGCGCCCCCTACAGGCTCCAAGCGCAATGCATTCTGGGCTTTTAAGGCAGCAGCAGTGTGGAATCAGCTGTGTGTCTGCAGGAAGTTGTGTTACTGTATCACACACACACACACACACACACACACACACAGTATACAGCACAAGCAAAGATCAAGTATCAAACTCAAGCACGAGCAGAAGCATGGAGGTCCAGGTTGTCCCTCCTCCTGGTCACATGGTGGCGCTGTTAGCAGCTAAACTGAGCCCATGTTCTCTGGTCCAAAGCCTAAAATCTGACTTAAAGCTCGTTAGCAGAAGGAGACAAATTAGCTCTGTTAAAAATGAAAGCTTTGATTTGATTGCAGCAGCTGTGTGTGTGTGTGTGTGTGTGTGTGTGTGTGTGTGTGTGTTTGTGTGTGTGTGTGTGTGTGTGTGAGACACCTGTAGATGCTGACTGGGCATCTGGTTAACTGGCAATACCATCTGACTCAGGACTTCACACACACACACACACACACACACACACACACACACACACAGAGCCACTCTCCCAAATGAACTGTTAATCATAAACTGTAAAAAGTGTCATGTCATGATTTTCCTTCATCTCTCTGCTGAGCTTCACACTGGGCTGCTAGGACACACACACACACACACACACACACACACACACACACACACACACAGTCCCCCTTGTTCTCTGATACACGTTAGTTAGCTTGCTGAGCAGGGTCAGAGGTCAGAGGTCAGAGGTGATGTGGGTGACTCTTCTTCAGTTCCTCTGATGGACCTATAGGAGGCGATGTTGCTCAGTAAGAAGATGAGCTGAACATGAACTCTGCCCCAACAAGAACATCTGTGTTCTGTGATGAAGATACTCTACCAACACATTTGTTCTTTCACAATAAAAGCCTCTGTATCCCTCACCTTTGCTTTTCCTCTCTCACTCTCTCTACCTGTCTCTCTCTCTGCCCCTCTCTCTCTCTCCCAGTCTCACTCTCTTTCTCTGCCTGTCTCTCTCTCTGCCCCTCTCTCTCTCTCCCAGTCTCACTCTCTTTCTCTGCCTGTCTCTCTCTCTCTCCCTCTCTCCCTGTCTCTCTCTCTCTGCTGTGTTTTCTCCGTCTCTCTCTGCCTGTCTCACTCTGTTTTTTCTCCTTGTCTCTCTCTCTCTGTCCCCCTCTCTCTCTCTCTCTCTCTCTGCCTGTCTCCCTCCTTCTCTCTGCTGTGTTTTCTCCCTGTCTCTCTCTCCCTGTCTCTCGGCCTGTCTCTCTCTCTCTGCCTGTCTCCCTCCCTCTCTGCTGTGTTTTCTCCCTGTCTCTCTCTCAGCCTGTCTCACTCAGTTTTTTCTCCCTGTCCCTCTCTCTCTCTCTCTCTGCCTGTCTCCCTCCTTCTCTCTGCTGTGTTTTCTCCCTGTCTCTCTCTCCCTGTCTCTCGGCCTGTCTCTCTCCCTGTGCCTGTCTCACTCCCCCTCTCTGCTGTGTTTTCACCGAGTGTATTTCCTGATAATGAATCCCTTTGATAAGGCTTCTTTTGTTGCTGCTCCCAGTAGAGAATGGAAAGCTGCTATCATTGTTCTCCATTAATTAGTCTGTACCTTTGCCAGCTGATTAAAGTGCAGCGCCGACCGAGTTCAAAGTCAGAAATAAGCATGAAATTAGTTTGATATTTAAGCAGCTTTAGAAAAGTTAATTTGATGTTCCGTTGTTTCATCTTTGAGATTTTAGATCCAAATTTATTCTAACAAATAAAAACACAACCTCAACTTTTCCGTTACACTTTAGTGAAATCACACAAATATACAAACTCAGCAGAAGGCAATGGCAATGGTATAAAAAACAGACACAGGCTATTACATGAAGATTCTTCATCATCATCATCATCAATACATTATAACTCAGCAAAAATAAAACAAAATAAAAAAACAAGGCAATGGCAAATGTCATCAAAGATGGGCCATGACTACATCCTGGATGGGCACCGTGTCAAGGCGGCGTGATTTTGCGGTTTCAGAAGTTTCTCCAGACAGAGTGAGTGAGTGGCGGCGCTGCGATGCGATGCGGCGGCGGTGGATCAGGAGGCCTCGCCGCTGTGTGAGGAACATCGAATGAGACCAGACCAGGATGGAGAACGGGTTCTAATCAGAGTGAAGCGTTTTACTGATGAGGAGGATGGTAGAAGTCTTCATCACAAAGCTTCCCAACATGCAGAGACATTTTCAGACAAAGTTTGCACCTGTGCTGCCACAATACTACTGAAGAAGAAGAAGAGTGTCTCATCCTCCATCATCCGCAGATGGAGCGTGAATCAATCACTTTTTAAAAGACGGCGCCTTGAACACAGGCGGACTAAGTCAGCCTGAGCAGCTCAGCCCTCCTGATCCCACCTGAAGAACCTGAGCGCCGCCAAGCAAACAATCTGAGCTCAGACACAGAATCCAGTCTGAGCTCAACCTCTCAGCTGGTTCTGGTTCTCAGTGTTTCCTGTACTGGCACTGTTCAGAAAAGTGCTAAGGAATAAAGTTCATATGTTGGATCCTGATCCTGATCCCAGCAGCTGAGAAGCTTTAACTCAGAAAGATAATCAATAATCAGAACAATAATCATATTATGGTACAATAAAGACATCTGACTCAGCAGGGAGTCCTGTGATTGGCTGTTGCTATGATACAATGAAGCCGCTGAGATTTGCCGTCAGCTCGACTCGTCGGTGGTTTGGACGAATCAAAGACTCGTCACATTTTTCTCTTTGCTGTGTGACGAAATTAATCAATGAGTCGATTCGTGTGTGGAACCAAAAGAATCACTGTGATGGATTCAACATGGAGCGGCTGGAAAACGACCCACCTGAAGCTCACTTCCTGTTCCTCTGCCCCCATTTAGCTCTCCCTTCCTTCAGTGGAGTCATTCAACCATCGACCTCCATTTGCCCTTCAGACTCATGTGTCAACGCGTCCTTCAACGTGTCCTTCATCGGTCCTTCAACACGTCTGTGAGTGTGTGAATGTGACTGAAGCCCATCTTCAGCTCTTCCAGGCGTTCAGTCACATTTGATCTTAACATGTTTACAAAGGGACGGAGCAGAACTCTGCTGACAATTCTCCACTTTCTGACTTCTTGGGGTCGTTTTCCAGCCTGAACATGCGCGTTAGAATGCGGTGTGTGCGTGTGTGTGTGTGTGTGTGCAGTAGAAGGCGGCGTCTCTTTTTAACACTGTACAAACTCATAACATCGTCTCCATCCACCCGCAATAAATATGAGTCATCATAAAAAATAAATTAAACTAAAATTATCAATAAATATCTCCAGAGACGCTAAAACCCAGAGCTGTCTGTGTCTGTGTGTGTGTGTGTGTGTGTGTGTTATCGCTCTGATCACTATTGGTTTTCTGATTTTACTTCCAGGAATTAGACTCAACCCCCCACCAACCCCTTCAGTCTCTATTACCTCCTCCCAGCTGTGTGTGTGAATGTGATGTGTGCACACACACACACACACACATTCACCCTCACTCACTCACACCCTCACTCACTCACTCCCACAGTGGAAACTCTTCCTCTCTCTTCCATCTTTGTTTTCATGTTTCCTTCTTCCCTCATCTTCCTGGTCTGATGTGATGAAGCTCTCCTCCTCTTCTCCCTGATCAGTATTCTTCCTCTCTCCTCCTCTTGCTCTCAGTATTCCAGCAGCATCTCATTCTCATCCTCCTCCTGAATCCAGAATCTGACCTCCTCTTCCTCCCCACTCTCTCTCTCTGACCCCGTTCTGCTCTCCCCTCTTTTCTTCTCCTCCTTTAGCTTTCAGGGAACATATCCTCCCCTCAGTTCTTCATCTCTCCTCCTTCTCCTCCCTGCACCCTTATACCTGAGGCTTCTCCTCCTCTTCCTCTTCACTTGTCAGCATGCAAAGTGATCACTTTTCCCTCTCGCCCTCCTCACTCTTTAGCATGCAGAGTCAGATCTCCCTCTTCCTCTTCCTCTTCCTCCCCTACACTCTCCTTTCCCCAGCTGTTTACATTTATAAATGGTAGGCGATGAAGCCTACAGTAGATTATCCATCAATATTTTGTTTTCGTCGAGGATTTATGGCAGAAATTTGGCTTTAAAGCACAATTTTGTGTTTCAACGTGACGAAGATACGATCGCAGATTTTAAAAAAGCTTTGATGATAACATCGCACCATTTCAACGGAGCGACTGGAAAGAAAAAGATTTTTTTTTAATTGAGCTGCAGATACGATCAGTGATTTAACGCTTCAGTTTCCACTGTGGCAGCACACAGACACACACACACACACACACACGCACACACACACACACAGGTTACATAAACAGTGGTACTGGTACGGTAGTGGCATCCCTCCCTGTTCTATGATTAATCATCTAAAGGCAGTCTGTTATCAGGACCCTTCCTCCTCCTCCTCTTCCTCTCTCTGGGTCCTTTTGGCCCCAAATTCAAACAACAGTGAAAGAACAGCAAGAAAAAGAAATAAAGGTGCTTTGTGGCTTTATGGCGTCGCAGAGAGCAGGGAGAGAAACGGTGGCAGAACATTTCCAGCGTTGGATTCCATGAAACAAATCATCTGAGCTTTTCCATCCATCATTAACGCTCCGCCTGCGTGGCCTCCAACACCGTGATGGATTTAGATTTGGGTAAACAAGCACTGAGCTGACCTGAGAGCTCCCTGTGGGTGCGTTCAAGGACACGTCCACATCTGAGCTCTGGGGAAATTTGCTAGCAGAGCTGCTGTGGAATTTAACCTTCAGCTCCACAACCAGAGAACCTGGTGGAGGCTGCAGCTGCATTCAGAGGCAGTGAGCTGGGCCAAGCTGAGGAGATGTGACTCATCAGGGCCTCCTCCTTCAGTCAGGCTCAGCTCAGACCGCAGCGTGATCCTGTCTTAGTCAGACTGAGATCACATTGTTGCTATGCATGTAAATGAGCTCAGCTTGTATTTTTGAGACGAGGCTTATTCGCTGGTGTGCCTGTTGTGGCCTCACTGTTCATTCAGTCAAGTGTCTCTGTTTGTGCGATACACATGTTTGGACAACAAAGATGTTCAAACACACTGAAGAAACTGATGAGAAGGTTTCTAAGTATGTAAGTCAGTATGTTCATGTTATTCTGATTCCAAATGTCTGCTGGGTCATTTACAGTTTGTTTTTCTTGGTTGCTGCAGTGTGTGTGTGTGTGCGTCTGTGCAAGGAAACCCAAAGTGAAAATGTTCTGCCACAACACAAAGAGACGCCTCTGTCCCACACCGACCTGCAGTCACAGAGAAAGACACAGTCCAGTCCTGTTCAGATCCAGTCCATGGTTACTGGTTTTAACCCCTTAAGGTCCCTCCAATGGCTCCATCTTTACACATCACTGGTCTGAGTTTTGTTCCAAAGCAAATTTGTGAGGGTGAATTTGGGCGAGAGGTGAAGGAAACATATTTCCATCTGATGGAGCCATGAAAACACACTGATGTGAGTGAAACTGTCAGAGGGAAGCTTTGCTTTTGCTGCTTAAGGTGTAAATTGAGAGTTTAAGAGATTAAAGTTGAAGAGTTTTGAGTTTGGTTGATCTCATCTTCTTCAGGTTGGGATTTGAAACAGAACAGGGTTGTGTGGTCCATTCCAGTGTGTGTGAGGTCGGTGTTGGATTATTTGGCTCCGTCTCCTGGCTCTCTCTCTCTCTCTCTCTCTCTCTCTCTCTCTCGCTCTCTCTCATGTAGCATAATATTCAGCTTTATACAAGTTCAGCTTTTTAAATCCAAACTCTCCAATCCACAAAGTTCTTATTACAGGTTAACATTTCATTATTATTCTTCCTTTCTTTTGAACTCTTTTTTTAAAACTTTTATATTTAATCATCATTATTATTATCTTTCTTTTTTGTTTTTGTTTACAGTTATGGCCACAAGTCTTAAAACAAAGAGTTCTTGAGGATTTTTTTTTTGTTTTCCGGGTTTGGTCCTGGTCCGGTCCAGTTCTGACGTGATCTGGTCCGGTCTTTACATGGCACTGGGCTTGTAGCTCTGCACAGTATTTCCCCTGGGCGTGGTTAGCGTGGCGCAGTAAAGCATGGCTGTGTGTGAGTGAGCGAGTGTGTACAAAGTCCCAAAATTATTTACTTGCAGAAACCCACAATAAAGCCGTCTGGCATCAACCAGGTTCTCTGGAGTCTGGAGACTGATGCTGAAACCAGAACCCCATTCTGGGTCCCTCTGGTCCTGAACAACACCGGTCTGTCCACCTTCAGAAGTCCTGGTCTTCTGAGAGGACGTGTGAACTGGCAGATGTGGCTTCTGTGTCTGCACTGGAATGTTTTCAAAAGGAGAATTCTGTATTCGTCTTTTTGTTTATACTGGTGAACTCCACAGTCTTGATTGGTCGGGCAGTATGTTACTAAAGAGTCAGCCGGCAGGACTGACCAATGACAGGACGAGGTTGTGGAGGAAGAACAGAAGGAGAAAAAAGGGGGAAAAGGAGGGATGACAAGTAAAGAGGAGGAGAAGAGAATAAGAAATGAAGAATGAAATAAAGCAAAAGCATGAGGCCGATTTGGAGAAATTGAGGAGAACAAGGTAAGATGGGGGGGTCAGATGGCGTATGGACACAGGTATTGGTCGGTCAGTAGGCATCGGGCTCAGTGTGCTGTGGTACAGAGTGATTGTCCAGAGAAAAACATCGAGTGGTTATTTCAAACAGCAACTTAAAACGTCTAGATCCTGTCCAGCCGGGCGGAGCGGTCTCAGGTCGAGTCCCAGCTTCCCTTGCCGAGATTCCCCAATTTATAAACTTTAATCCTTCCAGTCGCCACTGAATCCTCCTAATCTTCGACCTGGATTCCAGATGCTTCCAGACTAGGAAGGACTAGGGCCAGGAAGGACTTCAGGTCAGGTCAAGCTGTCAGATTCAGACCTTTATATTAAAGCTTGAACAACCTGAATCCCACATTGGACTCTGGTCATTGACGCTTCCTGTCTTACAACTTGACCCGACCTTCTGAGGACTGACCGGATCCTTCTGGTCAAGGTTCAGTTTTCCGAGTTGAAGACCAAAGGCCCAAGGTAACGACATCAGTGGAGAGGCATTGAAGATCAGGTCAAGCCCTTCAAGTCGACTCAACCCTCTGATCTTGATCCTTGTTTCTGGCTCCAAAAGACACCAAAAAGTCCCTCAATGAAAACCTGACTTCACCTGTTGCTTTGGAATCTACCTAGAATGTTCTAAAGTTGGAGATCCTGAGGTCATGGCAGTTTGGGCAAACGTTACATCCAAGATCTGTGGATGTTATCTGACCTGACCTTCAAGTGTTCAGCCCGGCCTTCAGATCTTTCCACAGCCATACCCTCTTCAGTGTTCCTGTGGCTGGTTTCCACAGGAACAGGACATCTCTTTGATTCCTGTTTAAACCTGCAGCAAATTCAAATACAAACACAAACAGGCTGATGCATCCGGAGGGTTCTTGACTTATGTGGCCGCATTTTAAATGCATCCAAATCACTTTGGAATCTAATTTTCTGCCCCAGAACCTGCCAGATGGAGGTAGTTGGGGACTCAGCTCATCAGTCGGTTTAGTCTTGAAATCTATCAATCGACCGATAAATTAGTGATGGATTGATCTCTGAAGAGCTGGAGCTGTGGCTGTCAGTCTGTTCCAGCGCAGAGCAGTTCAGCTGACTGTTCAACAGTTCAGTAAAAAGAAAAACAAACGTCCTCATTCCCTCTTCCCTCTCTCTCCTTCATCCCCACATCCGTCCGTCCATCTGTCCATGCTTCCCCTCCTCTCAGCTGCTTCCAGACATCAGGTTGATGGCTTGCTCCAGTTTGTGCCTCAGCTTGTGTTTGCGACAGTAACCGTCCCTGTCCAACGCCGTCAGGATCTGCAGAGACACAATCAGCAGCGTTTAGTTTGAACTTTAGGAATCCATCAAATCCATCAAGTTGCCAAATGTGACTCTGGAACTCTGAGGAAACGAACTTCAGTCACATTCTGGTGTTCATACCAAGGATCCTTTTAGAATGAAAAATTCCATTTATTGAACCTGTTTCACTTCTTTCATTTCATTTGGGCGAGTGGATGTCACAGTCTGACAGAGCTAACATGTAGAGCTAACATGTAGAGCTAACATGTAGAGCTAACATGTAGACGCACCAGGAGATGAAACCTGACACTGACTGGCATCAAGCCCCGCCCCCTTACCTCTTCCTTGTACTTGTTGATGTAGAAGTAGAGCTCGCTGAGCGCGCTCAGTGTGTTAAACTCATTGCCATGGAGACGAGACTGTTCCACCAGGTAGGCATCCATGTCCTGATCGCTGATGCTGGGCATTTTAGCAATGTCCCTGTAATACCTGGAGGACACACACACACACACACACACAAATATGTTTTCTTCCTTATTGCCTAGAGACTTCTGCATCGCCCACCTTCTTGTCAGAATAAGGGCGTGAAAAAAGAAAACAACAGAGCTGAAGTACAGGTGGATTACAGTGCGTTAGCTCGTTAGCACGTTAGCTACCTCTCCACCCAGCTCTTGTAGTTGGGGATGTCTTTAGCGTAGAGCAGCTTGTTGGAGGGCGAATCTTTTCCCAGCCGATGTTCAGACGTGGAGCAGGAGTCCATGAAGGTCTGAGCCACGACAGACAGACAGGCGTCTGTGATGCTGCTCTTATGGATGTCGAACACAAACTGAGGATTCTTTATGACGTTCACCCAGAACCTGAGAGGAAGGCTGAACACACACACACACACACACACACACACACACACAGTCAGATATATTGAGGGTGAACCCAGCGGTGTCTTTCCAACATGTATGTGAGTGTGTGTCTCTCCCTCACCAGTTGCTCTTCCAGGTATGTCGGACATCCGGGTCGCTGATCTGTCGCTTGTCGGCCTGCTCGTCGAGGAAATCGAACATGTACTTGATAGCCAATGGGAGCGCAGAGCCGCGGTGGGCGGTGCTGAACACAGTCTCAAACAGGTCGTCTACAAACTTTTGTAACGTCCCCTAGTGGAGGGAGGACCAAACAGCAGGTGATTAAATATTCCAACAGGCTAAGTTCCACTGAGAGAATACAGTGTGTGTGTGTGTGTGTGTGTGTGTGTGTGTGTGTGTGTGTGTTACCTTGGTAGCCAGCAGTCTGGTCAGGTAGATTTCAGAGACCATCTTGCTGCCTCTGTCTCCTTCTCTCTGGTCGCTGTGCTCATGATTCTTCACCAGGTGCCACAGTTTAGTTCCTGAAAACACAAGATAGTCCTTCTAATATGTTCCTTTATTACTCCTACTGCTATGGCTGAAGCTCATGCTCTCCTCTACTACACAGCACAGCACAGCTGTTCTGCTCTCAATACTACAACTACAAGAAGAACCTCCTGGTCCAGCTGCAGTACCTGTCTCCTGGTCTGGAGTGATCATTGGAGCTCTGGATCTCAGGCTGTCTGGACTGCTGGATGTTCGCAGTAACGACTCTGAGGAAAGAGAGAGAAGCAATGAGCATGTGTGTGTGTGTGTGTGTGTGTGTGTGAACTCTGAGTGTGTGTGTGTGTGTGTGCTGTACCATATCTACTCAGTGATCTGGTGAAGGTGAAGGAGTTTGCAATGTTGTAGGCAGAAACCTGCTTCTGCACCAGCGCCACCAGAGAGCCATCTGTTACCTAGCAACACACAGCCAGGCACACGCCAATCAAACAATCGATCAGTCCATCAATCCATCACGTGTTAAAACCTTCACCCTTCAACCAGTCGGGTGATCAATCTTTCAGTCCGTCAGTTAAGTCAATCAGTGAGTCGATTCTTATCTACTTACCCTCAAACAAACTACATGTATGACTGCAGTGTGTGTGTGTGTGTGTGTGTGTGTGTGTACCTGGTAGTGTGCGAGTGTATTCAGTCTCTTCCAGTCGCTCTCGATCTTTGTGGTCACGTCTTCGTCCTGCAGGATGATCCGTGTCAGACGACCCTGACGCCACTCTGCCAACAAACAGGAAGTCTCCTTTAGGGGTTTACTTCTTTCATGTCAGTGCTCTGCCTCTCTGCTCTGTTAAAGGCGTTACAGAGGGGAGGGACTTCCTCTGGGTGAGGACAGCAGCTATCTACCTTTTTAATTGTTCTCTGTTTGCAGCGATCGTTCATTTTTTCAATCGATCACAATCCTGGAAACAGGTCCGCTCGAGCTAAAGTCGTTAAACGTGTTACAACCATATTTACCTGGGTTGGTCACTATGGTAACATGATCAGAATCTGATTCACTATAGGTTCTATACTGTATGCTTCATATAGATCTATAGATAATTCAGCATGATCCTCAGTCCATTACCACAAAGGTTGTTGTTTTGGTACTGATCTCCATGGTAACAGTAGATGATGTAAGGACTCACCCAGGTCCATGTCATCCGCCTGTGGCCTCTGGGAGAAAGGGATTCCTTTGTAAACAGCATCCAGCAGTTTGTCTTTAACCTGAGTCACTGTGTCACAGTTCAACGCCTTCACCGGAACCTCCGTCCCTGCCTCGCCCTCCGGAGGGATGCACATCAGAGTCTGAGGGAGAGAGAGAGAGAGAGAGAGAGAGAGAGAGAGAGAGAGAGAGAGAGAGAGAGAGAGAGAGGGAGAGAGAGAGAGAGAGAGAGAATGAGTCACATACCAGAATCCTGTTTCACCATTGAACTTTCTCGAAGTTAAATAAATATGAAATGTTCCTGAGGTCCCAAGCAACATTTCTTTCCTTTTTTCCTTCTCTTTTTATAAAAAACAATCTCCAAAATGTCTCACAACTGTTTGCTCATAATCATGTGTGTGTGTATTTGTGTGTGTGTGTGTGTTACCAGCTGTTTGTAGTCGATCTGCTGTCTGATGAGTTTGTCTTCACTCAGAGAGTAGCGAGCCTCGCCAGTGATGGCGTCAATAGGCCCCTTCTCCATCTGCTGCTTTATGGCACAATACAACATGAAGAGAGGCTCACCAGCACACTCCTGAGAGAGGGAGAGAGAGGGAGGGAGAGGGAGAGAGAGAGAGACAGAGGGAGAGATATAGGGAGGGAGAGAGAGAGAGAGAGAGATAGGGAGGGAGAGAGAGAGAGAGAGAGGGAGAGAGAGAGAGAGAGAGAGAGGGAGAGATATAGGGAGGGAGAGAGAGAGAGAGAGAGAGGGAGGGGGAGAGAGAGGGAGGAAGAGATAGGGAGGGAGGGAGAGAGAGAGAGAGGGAGAGAGAGAGAGAGAGGGAGAGAGATATAGGGAGGGAGAGAGAGAGAGAGAGGGAGGGGGAGAGAGAAGGAGGGAGAGATAGGGAGGGAGGGAGAGAGAGAGAGGGAGGGGGAGAGAGAGGGAGAGAGAGAGAGGGAGAGAGAGAGAGAGAGGGAGAGAGATATAGGGAGGGAGAGAGAGAGAGAGAGGGAGGGGGAGAGAGAGGGAGAGATAGGGAGGGAGGGAGAGAGAGAGAGGGGGAGAGAGAGGGAGGGAGAGAGAGAGAGAGAGAGAGAGAGAGGGCGAGAGAGGGAGGGGGA
>NW_027467221.1:10000-22500 GCF_046128005.1 Genypterus blacodes
AGAGAGAGAGAGAGAGAGAGAGACAGACACCATTGTCATTTGTGACATTTAATAAAGAACTAAAGCGTCTCTGTGTGTGCGTCCTGCTGGGGACAAACAGGAAGCGACACAGAGGAGCGTTTATGAGCCAGGCTGATGTTTGAGAGACACATGACGGAGATGAAGGTGGGACAGCATCTTTACTGTCCTCCTGTCCTTCCTGTCCCTCCTGTCCCTCCTGTCCCTCCTGTCCCTCCTGTTCTTCCTGTCCCTCCCGTCCCTCCTGTCCTTCCTGTCCCTCCTTACTGTCGGAGAAGGGAGAAACAGTTTCTACTCTTCATACTCTCAGGTGACAGGTCGGTGCGATCGACGCTCAGTACAGAGAAGTCTCAGCGTTTGTGTCGAGTCGAGCAGAAGAAGAAGTGAAGAGGGGAACAAAACGGGGGGAAGAGAAGGCAAACATGAGGGATATGTCAGGAGGAAGGGGGAGGAAGAGGAGGAGGAGGAGGAGGGGGGGTCACACATTCCAGGCCTAATGCACGGAGCAATCGATTCCGGCTCGCTTCCTGTGCACTGTCCTCACTTCAAAGAGGCCGAGGAGGACGAGTGTGTGTGTGTGTGTGTGTGTGTGTGTGTGTGTGTGTGTGTGTGTGTGTGTGTGTGTGTGTGTGTGTGTGTGTGTGTGTGTAAAGGAAGAGAAGGGGAGACGGAGGGATGGAGGAGAGGACGAGTGTGTGTGTGTAAAGGAAGGGGGGGGGGGCTCTCTTAACTCCTGACCGGAGGTGAACAAAGCTGTCAGTGTGTGTGTGTGTGTGTGTGTGTGTGTGTGTGTGTGTGTGTGTGTGTGTGTGTGTGTGTACATTTCTCTCTTTATCTTCGTCTCTATTTATCCTCCTCCTGCTCTTCTCACATCTGGCCCACATCTGCTCTGCTCATTTACACAGCAGCATCATCAGACTCTGTGGGACACGGAGAACCTCAGTCCTCAGGAAGAGGTCTGGATTTGCTGATGCCTGGCTCGAGGGTCCCAGGGACAGTGACTGGTTGTGCATCTTCATCCTACAGGAGCCGCGGCTTTGAGACCTTAGTCCTTTAACATCCATGTGAAACTGAATCTCTGTAGAAGGTCTGGACCTTTAAAGGACGTAGATGGAAACATTGTTTACTAAGGGTCGTTTACGTCTAAGGTTGAACTCTGAGCCTAATGAAGCCTTTCAGTATGAAGGCTTCAGAATGAACCTGTCACAGCTCGGTTTGTCTCAGGCTCAGTCTCAGTCTCAGTCTCAGTCTCAGTCTCATGCTCAGGCTCAGGCTCAGGCTCAGTTTCAGGCTCAGTTTCAGGCTCAGGCTCAGGCTCAGTCTCAGTCTCAGGCTCAGTCTCAGTCTCAGGCTCAGGCTCAGGCTCAGTCTCAGTCTCAGTCTCAGGCTCAGGCTCAGGCTCAGTCTCAGGCTCAGTCTCAGGCTCAGGCTCAGGCTCAGGCTCAGTCTCAGGCTCAGGCTCAGGCTCAGGCTCAGGCTCAGGCTCAGTCTCAGTCTAAGTCTCAGTCTAAGTCTCAGTCTAAGTCTCAGTCTCAGGCTCAGTCTCAGTCTCAGTCTCAGTCTCAGGCTCAGGCTCAGTCTCAGGCTCCGTCTCAGGCTCAGGCTCAGGCTCAGGCTCAGGCCGTCCCCAGCATTGTCCTGCTCCTTCTGTTTGTCTCCTGGTAGTGGAGGACAGACAGTGAGACAGCGGTGTCCCGTGGAGGTTCTGGAGTGGACCCAGCTGGGCTCATGTTCTGTCTCCACACACACACACAGCCGTCTGCTCTCACTCAGCCACTTAAGACAGCGGTGGGCTGCGACTCTATGACCCTTGTAATAATCCACCTTTGATGCGCCATGGCAACACGCTCTGACAGAATGATCTGAACAAACAGAGCGGTGCTGATGAAAGCAGAGACGTCCTTCATCAGCTCCGTCAAAGCTTTGTCTTCTTCTTCTTCATGTGCTGCAGCGAGGTGAGATGGGTGAGACGGGTGAGACGGGAGTCTGTCTGCCAGAGACACTTTGTTATCAACAGCAGGGCACGAAGTCGGGGGAGTAGCGGCGCCGAACAGCACGGCGGGAATCATCTTGGTTGGGTGAAACGGTGACCATGGCAACAGCAGGTTTAGCAGTGTCTGGACTTGTTACAATAACAGAAAGTCATCAGTTCCTCTCAGACATGGAACAGTGGATCAGGACCGTCTGTGTGGGGGAGACACACACACATGTGCCTCCTGCAGGGTGTGTGTGTGTGCGTGTGTGTGTGACCACGCCCATCTGATCCAGCTGATCAGACGGACACCTGGTCAATCAGAACAACAACCAAGCAGGAACGCACACAGCAGGCACAAATGCATCATGAGAGTGTTGTCTGTGCACGCAGGAGTCCAGACAAACTGTGACATGTTGGCCCTAGGACCAGGACCTCAGGACCTCAGGACCAGGACCTCAGGACCTCAGGACCTCAGGACCTCAGGGCCTCAGGACCAGGACCTCAGGACCTCAGGACCTCAGGACCAGGACCTCAGGACCAGGACCTCAGGACCTCAGGACCTCAGGACCAGGACCTCAGGACCAGGACCTCAGGACCTCAGGACCTCAGAGCAGCAGATGTGACTGTGTTACCCTCGAATGTAAGCTTAGATCAGCTGATCCCCCCCACCCACCCCCCCAAACCCTGCATGTGACCCTTGACCTTTGCACAGGAAATCAGGTGGCAGGTACAGTCAGACTGGCGAAAGATCTGAGGCCGCGTTTCCTGTGGGCTCATCAGAGACTTAGCTTCCATTCATCTCTCTCTCTCACACTTAGTTGTCATGTTCCCAGGTGCTATTATTGGACACACACACACACACACACACACACTTACTCACATCACCACCATTGTGTCTCTTCAGTTGCACAAGATTTACCTCCCAAACAAGCACATTCACACACACACACACACACACACACACACACACACACACACACACATAGACACATAGACACATAGACACAACACACTTACCTTTATGAGACAGATCTCACACACACACACACACACACACACTGATGTGATCTAACAGGATGTGAGGTGCGGCTGTGTTGACATTATTTGAAAGGCCGGAGCTGAAAGAGGAGCAGGAAGGAGAGGGAGCTTCACCAGGCTGTGAGGAAGAGGACACTTCCTCTTTATTTCTCACCCTCCCCCCCCCCCTCTCTCTCTCTCTCTCTCTCTCTCTCTCCCTCCCTCCGCTCAGCAGCCACCCACACACTCAGACGAAAATATCCTGCTCGCCGGCAGATTGTTGCCATTTAATACAGTGCATTCTCTAACCGCAACACACACACACACACACACACACACACACACACACACACACACACACACACACGAATGTGGACAGTAAACACTTTGGCCACCGGCGAACAAAAAGGAAGAAGAAGAAGCAGAAGAGCACCATCCTCAGCCAGATAGCTCAACCTCTGCTACACACACACACACACACACGCAAACTGAACACACACAATTATAAAAACACACAGATGAAAGGTAAACACACTGACACACATACTGAAACGATACACACCACATTCACTGAGATACACAGAGCTCACACTATCCCAGTACACACACACACACACACACACACACACACACACACACACACAGACACACACAGACACACAGTTCTGATCAGAACCTGTTAAATAGATTCAGTGTTAATGTTCACACCACAATCATTCAGCCACAATCGAACGCTCACACACTGCAGACTGACTGAAGGTGTGTGTTCACTGCAGACTGACTGAAGGTGTGTGTTCACTGCAGACTGACTGAAGGTGTGTGTTCACTGCAGACTGACTGAAGGTGTGTGTTCACTGCAGACTGACTGAAGGTGTGTGTTCACTGCAGACTGACTGAAGGTGTGTGTTCACTGCAGACTGACTGAAGGTGTGTGTTCACTGCAGACGCCCACAATAGAAGACAGGAAGAGGAGAGAGAGACAGAGGAGAGAAAGAAGTGGTCTCCTTGTTCTCATATGTAACCACTTCCTGTGCTTCATCACGCCGCTCGTCCGTAAACGCGCTCTCTCCTCGCCGACCGACGTTTGGCAGACAAACAAAGGTTCACGTGTTCACGAGACGTTCGGTTCCCTCAGGCCCAACGAGCCGTGGGAGCGCTCCAAGTGTCCAGAGCCCCGGCCTGGCCCGAGTTCTGCTGCCTCGTTAGTGGGCTCAGTCAGCCGGTGCAGATATGAGGCGCATTCATGGAATTGAAAGAGAAGAAGAAGAAGAAGAAGAAGAGAGCGATGAATTGAGCCAGCGGAGGGGAACGGTGACACGTAGATGTTTGAGTATGAACTCAGCGCTCTGACCCACAGATGAGCTGAGCTGAGGAGGAAGATGACACACCGGCCTTACAGGAAGAGAAGAAGAGGGAGAAGAAGATGGAGACAAGGGGGGGCGAGGGGAAATGCCCCTGATGGAGCTTTTCATCATCATCATCATCATCATCATCATCATGTTAGCAGAAAGAATGATGAAGAAGAGAGAGTAAGAGACTAAGACCACTCTCTGTCCATCTGTCCATACTGACATCATGGCAATAAAGGATGACTCTATGAGTGTGTGTGTGTGTGTGTGTGTGTGTGTGTGTCCGTGTGCGCGTGTGTGTGTGTTCCAGGTCATCCATGTAACGGAAACGACTGTGTGTGCCTGCGTGGCTCTAATGCACAGGAAGCTATTAACATGTTCATTACCAGAGCTACAAGGGGCCGGAAATTCAATCTGCCGCCCGTGTGAGGCTCAGAGGCACGCTGGTTATACTTGCGCGAATTCAATAAAGACCAAATCTTCAAACCCACGAACTAGAGCAGCAGGAGACTTTCCTCTTTCTGAAAACTTTCTGTTCCGTGGTCTCTCTGGCGCTCGTACGTTCTCACAGTCCGTCAGCACTTTTGCTTCCTCTTCTTTCATTGCTCCCTTTTTTTTTTTTTTTCGCTCCCTCTCTTCCACTCCTCTTCCTCTTTCCCACTTCTGCTTTTCGCTGGGTTGCGTGCAGCGACTCCTCTGTGATCTGATTCACCGTGGCTACGTGAGCGTCTGATAAACATCTATGTGGGCCTCGGCTGACTAAACTGAGCAGACAGAGAAACAGGAAGTGGCTGCTCGCGATCGTCCACTGGTCTGTGACATCAACATGTGCTATGATTCATAAAACATAAAAGAGTCATAAACACACATTGGCTTTGTTTTATAGCAAGGAACTTTGATGATTCACTTGGTCTTTGTACTTTCCTAACTTGGTAACTTTCAGCGTTCTCTCCACGTTGCGTCAAAGCCAATGAGCGCGGGCCGGCTCAGGAAAGGGCGAGGCTGCTCGAGCGCTACGGAGAAAAGCTTCCTGGGAAAAGGTCTCCTGTTGCAGAGGAACTAAAGCTTCCTCAGCCGCTCTTATCGTGAGCGGACGCCGTTCTTCAGTCCGTTTCCCAGCCGCGTCCCACATCCAGGCGAGCCCCCACAGCCAGGAAGTGAATGAGCGTCATTGTGGCTTTGCACGGGATTAGCCCATTTTAAAGCCCCTTACAAAGATTTACTCACATCTTTCACATTTTAACGGACATTCCCACACACACACACACACACACGCACAAACACACACACGCACGGCAACTAAAATCAAAATCCGTAGCAATGGAATAAGTCAGCAGGAGGCTGAGGAACACCATCGCCCTCACACACACATTGTGTCCACACAGTCAGACTATTGAACCGTCTGAAGAGAGACACACACACACACACAGGAGCTTTGTACCTGTTTGGAGACGTGAGCGCACAATCAATCATGTTTGAGCCCCAAAAAGAGGTGTGTTACCATGGTGACATGTGGTCAACAATCACACAGGATGAGTGGAACAGATCACCAGATGAGACCAGGTGTTGTGGTTTTGATTATTCTTGTGGTAAAGTTCACTAAAAGGAACGTGGTGAGGGGGGGGCTGTTTGAGTGGCAGGTGGAGCAGTGGGGGGGTGACAGGTCATGCTGAGCCCCTGCCCTTCACACAGGAGGCAGGAGGGGGGGGCAGAGAGAGCAGCAGCCACAGGTGGGCTTTGTGCTCCGTCTTCATGGGCCCTGTAGACCTGCATCTGACAGAGACACACACAACATGCAGGGTGTGTGTGTGTGTGTGTGTGTGTGTGTGTGTGTGTGTGTGTGTGTGTGTGTGTGTGTGTGTGTGGGGGTGTGTGTGTGTGTGTGTGTGTGTGTGTGTGTGTGTGTCCACATACTTCAATATGTGGGCTTGTTTGTGCTTTTATGTCCCTGAGAGATAAGCTTTGTGTTTCTAATATAACGTGTTGTATTTGTGCGGAAGTGATGGCACAGAATGAAGAAATGTAGCTGCTATTAGTTAATGATTGAGTGAGTGAGTGTGTGTGTGTTTGTGTGTGTGTGTGTAGTTCAGGCTGACCTGCCCCTGGTGTTTGCTCTTCACTCTGTGCTCTCTCCAGTACATTTTGTGATAGAGAGCAACAGTATCTACAGAGAGCTGGACACTCTGATCCAGAGAGCTCAGCGTGACTAACCAGGTTTACAACTGTGCGTAAGAGCGAGCGTGAAGGAGCAGAGGGGCACCTGATCCTCTGCTGGCCTCTCAAGATGAACTCACCCACCTCACATCCTGCTGCATTCAGGCTGGGAAAGATCACAAGACCAGCCTGATGTGATAGATCTGCTCTGTACTGATGTGCTGATGGAACATGATCCCACTGATCTGCTCAGAAGAACAGATACCAACACATCTGCTCATGAAGCAGACGTGGACCGATCATATTTTGTTCATGTGCGGCTTCAGCAACGCAAAAATGGAGCCAACAAAATGCACAAAGCTTGATTAATGAGTTCCACTGGGCCTTAAAGTCAGCCGGACAAATCATCTGCTACCATGGTGACATCCAGGATGTGAAGCCCTGAGTCATTCTGTCTCACATGGACTTCATCCAGCATATTTTAATACTGTGCTTTAACAAAAACAAACAGATTAAAATTCCCTTTTCCTTGTGTTCTAAGCCGATTAAAAGGCCAAAGCGGCGAGCGGGCGAACCTGGGCGAGGTGAGCGCGGCGCCGTGCTGCACGTGGGCGCTGCAGGTGGGCGCTTCTGAAGAAAAGAGAATCTCCTTTTTGAATTTCCTGGAGATGTGATGGGATTATCAGTAAGAGGCGGGGCTTAAGCGTTAACCCAGCGACACGCCGGCGCTCACCCACCTCCTCCATCATCAAAGCCCGGCTCAGCGTGTGGGCGATGGGCACAGGAGTCGCTTACATCACATTCAGATCAAACATCTCATCCTCCGCTGCCCTCTCTCTCTTCAGGTCCGTTACATAAGGAACCGGCCTGGAACGTTTGCTCCTAATCTTAATTTTCTTATTTTGTGAACATCCTCAGGTTGTACCGTCTCTATCATGTGTGTGAAAGTGGGAGGAGGATGGAAGCTGCTGATGACGAAGGCCTGAACTACATGCAGGTGCTCTCAGTAACCCCGCCTGCTGTGGCTGAGCAGAACAAATGCACCCCGCTTCGGTTCTGTTTCAGTTTGAGAGCATATCCCCACCAAATACAGGAAGTGGTGGGTTTTTCCTGCAAGGGGCGGGGCCTATGGCGCTGTTTCATGTCCTGTATCTTCCCACAGCAGGATTTCCCTCTAAAGTCTGCTGGAGTGTTGGTGGTATTGCGTTGGCCAATCAGGGCCGACTAACTCTCACGCCAACACCATCACAAAAAATCGATGGTTGCTCTAGAAACGGTACCACATCCTCCACCCTTCTAATTTTACCTTTAGCATCCCGAGGGCGAGAGCGGCTTTCACGGGCCCTGGCAAATAACAGGGAGAGCAGAGTGTGTGGGCAGGAAGGAGCAGGATGAGGAGCAACGTGAGAAAACTCTGGCTGGAAAGAATGACAGCTATGCAGCACACAGGCCCACCAGAACACACGGGCCTGGTTCTGGCCCGTGTGTAATCTCTTATGGGTCGAGTTCATCAGAACGTCTCAAGAAGAAGATAAGAAAGAGCTGAAAATGTCTGAAAACGTCTGCAGGGTTGTGGGCAGATTTGAAGAAACAGAGGAGCTTTGAGCGAGCAGATAAACAAGAGGAACACTGGAGGCCTTCATGTCCTCTTCCTCTTACCACCTCCACAAGGGGCCAAGGGGTTAACCTGAAACAGACCAGACATTCAAGCCCACACTGACCTGCAGCAGGTGGATCAACAGACCGACAAGTGTTTTCTCCTGGGCACGGACACACACCCAGTCTATTGTGCAACATACAGCTCTGTGCTATCACACCCTCAGGTCGAGACCCAGAGGCTTCAGACCACAGACCGCAGAGGAGAGGCTGCAGTGGGAAAGAGGTGGGAAGAGAAGGAAAGAGACCCAAACACAGAACAAAGATGGAATTGAGGCAGAGGCTCACCGTTCTGGGACTCCGGCTTAGAACCGGAAAATCTCTGGTAGGCAAAGCCAAGGTGGATGCTAAACGTGGCTAAATGCCTTCAAAGAATCAAGTGAATCAAGGTCCATAAGAACAGATACTCAGTCGGGTCTGTACTGTTGGTGGCTTATCCTAACTCATCCCAAACTACATACGGAAACCCCCAAGTACTTCAACATACTACGACCATAAAGCTGCTGTTTGTTGGAATGCAACACCTTCTGAAACTCCTACTGCCCCACATATGTAGCAGAATGTTGCTGTACATCTGTTGTGGTTGCTCCTCATGAATCTGAGGGGAACGTTTAGATTCCTAACAACTAATCCAACCCATCCACGCCACGTTAAGGGGGCCGGTTATGTGCCTTGCTCTCCACACGTCCTCATCGATTGCACTCACATGAGCCGTTCCAAACATAGCTCCCGCTGCGTGACACCAGATGACCCCAGGTCACGTCTCCTTGAAGGGAAGCACGGCTGTCGGTTCGAACCAAAGCCCTCTGAAGCGGTGAAACCAATTCATCTGAGGGGAGGGGACTCTAAGAATAACCTTAGAGAAGGAAATGAATGGGCGACTTCCTTCCATTAGGCTCACTGAAACGCTCTGATACAGGCGGTCACAAGGGGCCTGGACACGCCGAGGTGGCACAAGGACACTGAGTCAGGCCCAGTGGGACGGACCGCACCCCAGTTTGCTCCACTGAAGTGCCTCAGCCATGTTTAAACGTTTCTACGCGTGAGCAGCTGAAGGACGGGAGAGGGAGTGCAGGGTGGGAGGCTTATTCCGTAGAATTGTGCTTGTCTGTAATCGTTGTCACTCAATGTGGAGCGTTTCTTCCAGCACATTCTGCACTGAACTGTCAGCAAGTCAGAAGCACTGAGCATCAACAAGCTGTTCTGTTCTTCTGAACGTGTTCCTGTCCACTGAAGCGTACGGCAGGTTAAAGGTTAAAGGTTCCATCATTACGCCTCCTGCCTCCTCAAGTGCTCTTCAAACGTGTTCTCCATCACGCTAAACGTTATCAGCAGACCTGGAGTGAAAGACAAGGAGGATTTGTAATCAAGGAAGGAAAAGTGTTGCCACATGGAGCGTTTAGTGGCGTGTGGGAGAGCAAGAGGTTAATCTCTCCCAGGAAGCTCAACACAGATCCACGTGACTCACAGACGGACGCCGCCAAACCAGAGAGGCCAGACGGCAGGTAAGCTAGGCAGAGTGTGTGTGTGTGTGTGTGTGTGTGTGGGAGGGGGAGGGGGAGGTCCTTAAGGGGGATTGAACTGAGCCAAACTGCATTGCCACACAAATTCTTGCTAATCAGATTAAGCACTTAAGCTAATACGTAAAAGACTGCAAAGCACCTGTGGGAAACTCCACTTCCATTCAGAGAAGCATAGAGCAGCCTTACAGTAAGGTTAAGGTAAGGCAGGGCCGCTCTACCAGCTGCTCACTGACTCTGGCCTTCACTGAGCGCTCTGTGGGTTTCTTACCGGGTTAGTGAGTCGACATGGAGCAGAAACATAAGAAGGTACAGAGAGCAGAGGAGGAAGAGGAGGAGGAGGAGGGGATACATCAGACCTTAGAGGCCCATTAAACTCATCCATCAGTGGGTCTGTGGTCAGGGGGGGGGGTTATTCCTCTCCAGGGAGCGGAGAGATCAATGACTTCCTCCTAACAGGTGGAACAGTGAGGGGAGGAGGGACTGAACCTGGGACTGAGGCAGAGTTTGGTTACAGAGAGAGAGAGAGAGAGAGAGAGAGAGAGAGAGGGAGAGAGAGAGAGAGAGAGAGGAGAGAGAGAGAGAGAGAGAGAGAGGAAGAGAGAGAGAGAGAGAGAGAGAGAGGAAGAGAGAGAGAGAGAGAGTGAGAGAGAGAGAGAGAGAGTGAGAGAGAGAGAGAGAGAGAATGAGAGAGAGAGAGAGAGACAGAGAGTGAGAGAGAGAGAGAGAATGAGAGAGCGAGAGAGAGAGAGAGAGAGAGAGAGAGAGACACACATAATTTCCTAGAAGTACTGAATGACTTCTGGTGGGCGGAGCCTGTGTGTGTGCGTGTGCGTGCGTGCGTGCTGTGCGTGCGTGCGTGCGTGCGTGCGTGCGTGCGTGCGTGCGCGTGCGTGCGTGCGTGCGTGCGTGCGTGTGTGTGTGCGTGTGTGTGTGTGCATGTTAACTCTAACATGCACACAAGTCAGACGGAACACCATGAAGGTGAACACACACTCACTTCCTGTCACACACACACACACACACACACACACACACACACACACACACACACACACACACAGGGAGATGAGCCAGCTTCTCCACCCAGCTGCACACACACACTGACAGAGGCAGTAAAGGTGCGACCTCGTCTCAGTGAAGCCATCTGCTCCACCTCTGAACCAGGACAGAAGGAAACACCTCCAAAACACAACGCTGAGAATAATAAAATCCTCTGTTTAGCCTCAGCTGAGGAACAGAAATAAGCCCAGGAGGCGTCTGATGCGCCCACGCCGTTCACCGGGCCGCTTCCTCTCTGCTGCTGCCTCCACTCAGGGAGAGAGAGGAGCTTCAGCCTGCAGCAACATGTGGGACAGCAGCATCAAGGTGAGGCTCCTCCCCTCACACAGCTGGGCCGCTCAGACCACAGCTGGATCCACAGACATCGTCCCTACGTTGTAGACCAGATAACGACACCAGGACCATCTCTCCGCCTCTTCCCAGGTCTATTTTCATCCCAGCCCCCGAACGTTTCCTCCTGGGCAGCGATTTATAAAAACAAAAGGTGCCAGCGAGTCTAAGCTGTGACGCCTCTTTGCCTTTCAGGTGTCTCTGTACCTGCCTGGCTAAGTTGAGACCCACTGTCAGCACGGTCCCAGAGGAGGAAGGCCAGGATGCTGCACCCTTCAGAGAGAACCTTCAGTGGGTTAGGGGGGTTTAGAGGAACTCAATCTGGTAAAGGTCCTCCTCTCTCAGAGCAGAGGACTCCCAAGGTCAGGACCTGAGCCTCCATCTGACCTGCGTCCTGCCCGCTGCTGGAAACCATTTGCATAACTGTAATGGAAACAAATGAGCGTCTGGATGAAGAGGAGATGTTCAGACTGAGCTCAGATAACGTTTCCTTCACTCAGGTAACGTTGCCTTATGTTTGGCCGAGTCCCCGGGAACCCTGGACTGAGGAGAGAGAGCCTCGTTCATCTGACAGCACACAGCAAACAATGTGCTGAGGAAGGATGGAGCAAGAAAGTGTCTGCAGCATCTTCCTCCTCTGAGCGATGCACGTTGCGTAAGGTTAAAGGATGAAGAGACGGCAGTTGAAAGAGAACAGAGACAAGAAAGTCGGGCGAGGGTGAGGGGATGAGGGGGTGAGGGGAAACGACGGACGGGAACCCAGAGAGAGAGACAGAGGGAGGGGGGAGAGAGAGAGAGAGGGAGGGGTGGGGAGAGAGAGACAGAGGGGAGCGAGAGAGAGAGAGAGAGAGAGAGAGAGAGAGAATCCTCCTGAATAAGTCATTAGGTTTGTCCTCCTCCTGTATCTTTGATGAGGAGGATCGAGTGTTTGGCTGTCACCGCCGTGCAGAATGAGTTGCCACAGGGGCGCTGGCAGCAACGCGGGCCGTTAAGAGGGAGGGTGGCGACGTCCTGACACCGGCGTGTGCCTTGACCTCCGGCGACGGGTGAGCGTGGGGCCGCGTGTTCAGGAAGCAGAGGCCAGATTACGCAACCATTCTGTGGAGTCACACGCCTGAGTATCAGCTCAAGACTCAAGTGTTCCATTCTAAAGCATGTGTGCGCTGAATGCATGAATGTGAGTCAGACTCTGTGTGTGTGTGTGTGTGTGTGTGTGAGTATGCGTGTGTGTGTGAGATCAGTAAAAAAAGTGTGTGTGATTAGAATTCAAATGGGATGTTTGAGCCACTGAATGAATGTGTGTGTGTGTGTGTGTGTGCGCGTGTCTGTGTGTGTGTGTGTGTGTGCGTGCGTGTGTGCGTGCGCGTGTGTGTGAGTGTGTGTGTGCGTGGGTGTGTGTGTGCGTGTGTGTGTGTGTGT
>NW_027467222.1:0-2500 GCF_046128005.1 Genypterus blacodes
CTCTCTCTCTCTCTCTCTCTCTCTCTCTCTCTCTCTCTCTCTCTCTCTCCCTCCCTCCCTCTCTTACCAGCAGTGGGGGCTCTATGTGGATCCATGCTGGCAGCATCATGCTGGGGTTCAGTGGTTGTGTTCCCACTCTGAAGTAAACAACACCACGAGCGTCCACAGCCCAAACGTTCTGACTGCCACAGCTGACACTGAGCAGACGCACTCCTCCTACACACACACACACACACACACACACACACACACACACACATTATCACATCATTATTTATACTAACAACAGAAACAGAGAACCAATCAGCATCGTCTCTACATTCATTTAGACAAACTATGAGCTGGAACTTCTTACATAACTGACCTGCTGACCTTTGACCTCTGATAACTACACCAGCAGCCATGAAGTCATCAACATAGAACAAGAGAACAATCTGCTGTCTCTAATGACAGACAGGCAAAGGGACAGACACATAGACAGAGAGACAGACAGGGAAAGGGCCAGAGACAGAGAGAGAGACAGGGAAAGAGACAGACAAAGAGAGCCACATACAAGCAGAGAGACAGGACATGCAGAGAAAGATAGAGAGACAGGCACAGGCAGCAAGACAGACAAGGAGACATATATTGTATGTATATATATATATGTATATATGTACAGAGAGAGAGAGAGAGAGACAGGCAGACACAGGCAGAGAGACAGGCAAGCAGTCATGTGATGACTGATAGTGAGAAGTGCAAGACGACTAAAAACAGATCCTCTCCTCCAATCAGGTTACACTATGACGCACATAGACATACCTTACACACACACACACACACACACACACACACACACACTTGACCTTTGACATCTTGCTGGGGAACGGAATTCATGGATCTGTTATGCAACACACACCTGTCAATCTGAAGGACAAACACAGCTGTGTGTGTGTGTGTGTGAGTGTGTGGGCGTAGCGGAGATGTTGCTGAGACTAAACTCTGCATACAGACGTGTTGTATGTTCAGTCTCATGGTCAGATGGTCCTCAGGTCTACAAACTAAAAGAATCTCCATCTATCTCTCCTCCAGGCTCCGCCTCCAGGCCCCGCCTCCTGCACCTCTGTGACGACTTAATGACTGAATGCAAGTGTAAAGACTTTTTCCTGTCCCTGTCTCACTCTCTGATCACTGCTCTCCACTCTGGTGGCTGCTCTGGTTCATCTAGTCCGTTGCTCTGGAGCTTTACAGAGCAAATGATTGATTATATTTTTATATGGATTTGAAATTAAATTAAAATATGTTTTCACAAAATGTGACTGTTGTGATTGGGGGATCAGAAGCCACTAAGAGCAGAAACGTGTGCAGCAGCTCCCCCATGTGTGCATGAAAGGTACTGCTCTCTGGATCATGGGTCCACTGTGTCTCCTGCCGTGTTAGAAGCTGTTAGACAGACAGCAGAGACTCTTCTGGCTTTCTGGGCTCCAGATCAGATTCTTATGACAAGGTCATAATGGATCTACAAGGGCGTTAGCTTGAATGTTGGCCCAGTTTTTCTTCATTTTGGGTTGGGTTTGTCATTTGAAGCACTTCCTTGTATTTAAGACTCTGAACATCACTGGAGCAGCTTCCCACAGAGCGCACCAACATTGACCACATCAGGAAGTCTGTAATCTCAACCTCAGCTCTCAGTCTCCATGAGAATCTGAGCAACAGCCAACTAAGACCATCAGCAGCCATATGAACCATATTAGTGAGGTTTCTTCTGTTCTTCTCTGAAGGACCTTTGGTTTCTTCTAGACTGGACTATTGTAATGTTCTTAAACATTACCAGCTGTAGCTTCACTTCACTGTCTTCCTGTTAGCTCCAGGTTCGGGGAGAAGCTCTAACCTATCTAACTCATCTTATAACCACGTATGTTCCTGCACCTCAAGACCTCAGCGGGCCGGCTCACTATCCAGCTGCTAGAAGGCTCCGTGCCACCAGCGACCTGGTGGCACGGAGGGTCAACCAATCCTGGTTGACCCACTCAGGGGTCAACCAATCCTGTCAAGCTGCCCAAACCCAAACCCCAAAGGGGACCAGTGACAACAACAAACTGCTGGGTTCAGTAGATGACACTTGGTTCTATGGATACTGAACAGAACCGGCTCCACTGGTGTTCTGTGACCTACCGAGCTGACTGAGGTCCAGGGGGGTCCAGTGCAGACCGATGGGACAGGATGGAGACAACGTTCGGATACTGACTCGTCCATGTGAGTCCAAACCCCACAGAGCATCACCACAGGCCGACAGCTGACAGAACTCCATCTGAAACACACACAAGTAGATGAAGACAGACACACACACACACACACACACACACACACACACAACACACACCTCTGGGGGCAGAGGCACTGAGGAGGGGCGGAGCTCTCCATCCTGATCCCACACACAAAACAGATCCTTCCTGCTCTGAGCCAACCACAGGAAGCTACCTGAGAAAGAGAGAGACAGGCAGAGAGAAAGAGAGACAGG
>NW_027467222.1:5000-22500 GCF_046128005.1 Genypterus blacodes
GCACAGGCGAACGCCGTCATGCTCTTCTGCTCCACCTTCCACAGCAAACTTCCTGAAGGAGGAAACACAGAGGTCAGGGGAAACACCAGGATACTTCTACATCTGCACCAGGTGAAGCAGCAGAAATGTCCCAGCGTGGACGGAATGAGGCTCACCTGAAGGTGATAACGCCATCTGGTGGACATTGTCTTCAAAACGCTGCCAGCTCAGACCAGATTCAGGTAAAGTACTGCAGAAAAGTCCTCCCTTAAAGTCCAGACACCACACATACCTGAAAGCAAGCAAACAGGACAACTCTCAACCCCAGAAAGGCCTGAGACCACAGCAGCAGGTCAGTCCTCCTCAATCAGGTCCTCAGATGGCAATGACCTCACCCAGAACCACTTAACTACCAACCTGTCAGGCCCTGTCAACCTACCTGTCTGTCACCTGTAGGCTCAGTATTCCACATCCTGGTCCAGAGAATCCAGTCCAGATCTCTGCCAGCTGAGACAGAAGACAGCAGACTGTTTAAAGACTGTTTCCATGGTTACTGTGAGTTTGACTTTGCTGACACTCTCACCTGGTCCACTTTGTGTACATCCTGGGCATCCTGACCCCTTTGTCTCTGGGACGTCCTGTGTGTCTGGCTGGATGGACAGCTCAGACTGTCCCCCTGGCTGCCAGCAGAGGGCAGCGTCTGTCTGTAGATGTCCCCCTCCTCATCGCTGGACTCAATGGGCTTTCTGTCCAAGCTGGACACTGTGGAGTAGTACATCTGTTCAACCTCGCCGCCAGGGGGCGCCAGGTTGTCATCCTGCACGTAGGGAGTGGGGGGGGGGTTAGCCGTGCAGGTAGCTACACTGTGGGACATCACGCTGTCACAGTCACACACGCTTGTTGTCATTATTAGCATGTAGAATGCAAACGTGAATGGGATTCATATCTGTAATGTGACCAAGTGTGAACGAGATGTGTTTTCAGGCTGGGATGGCTGTCGGCTCAGCCTCAGGTGCATGAACTGAACATATAAACACGCGTGTCAGTTTATAACCGTCGTTCATTTTGAACATGTAAAGGAAGAGGAAGTACTGCCGTCTTTAATGTCACGCATTAGCTTCAACTAACATAAACCCCATCAACACACCTTTTCCTCTGATCCAATGAGAGGGCTGAGAAACTCCTCCTGCTGCTCCTCCATTGGCTGCTGTTCCTGTCTGTCATCCTGCTGAGCGTTGTGTAGGTAGGAGAAGGTGCACTCCAGCAGCAGGTCTACATCTGGGGTCAGCAGGCCGCCTTCCACCTGGAGCTCAGGCCGGCCTTCCTTACCTGGATTCAGCTCATCATCATCAAAGACCATGGAGTCTGGAGGAAGGTGGGCGCTGGACGAGAGGAAGAGCACATCATTCAACCTTTACGTCTCAATGTGGAACAAAGTTTGTTAGCGGCAGAGAGGCTCCCTTTCTATGGTTGACCTAGAAGAATATAAGACTCATCAGGCTTATTTTGGACCGTTCAAACATATTGCTTCATATTTGAGGTATAACTTCTACAGGAATGGACGACGACACCATCAGCTGGTCTGCAGATAAGTCATAATGGACTATTTCACTACTATTAGTAAATGACAGTAAGTGTGTATTTGCATATTTATACATACCTTTGGGACTCTATTGGTTGATGTCATGATCTTCTGTACTTTGTGGGCGTGTTCTCATTCATTAGACTTGATGTTTTTGTCTATCTTTATTTATATTAACATCATTTGAAAGAAACTCACTCTCTCTTCCTTGATTTCTTTGTCATTTGATCTCTCTCTCGCCCGTGTTTAGGACCTTGAGCTGATTTGAGTTGTATGTATTTCTAATGTAAGTTTGTATTGATTTGTGATGTTTCTTGGGTGTAGGAACGTCGTTCACTGTAGGCAAAGATACGCAGATCAAAGGTCACCAAGCTGCTCTGAGCACACTCACACAAACTCCGCCTCCTCCTCTACAGCGCCGCCCTCTGCCCCCTGGTTTGGGTTCTGCTCTGCATTGTCACCGGTCTGCAGATCCAGACCCACGAGGGAGGCTCGGTCACTGAGCGGAGTTCCACTTCCGCCGTCACTACAGCTGCCATCTTGGACTACAAACATGGAGTCTGAGCAGCTGCTCTCAGAGAGGCGGTTCACACTGCAGCTATCTGCACACACAGACCAATATTCACTCACACACTGGCTCATACTACAGACCACAGGACAGACAGACACGTGTTGTGTTCTGCATTAAACAGCTTTTAAAACCATCATTTCATAGTGGATTATGTTTGGTTGCCACACTGTGGCCCGCCAAAATAAAGGCCCAATCAACGCAACATGCCTAACATAAGTATTGGGTTAGACTTTATTTTGGTGTCACTGTAGATGGAATGGAACTGATGGTAAATAAAAACTTGTGTCTCCTAAGAGAGGAAGTGGACCAAATCTTTAGACTGAGGGTAGAAAGACTCAGCTGCACAGTTTGGGCTCAAATCTTCTTCTTGTTCTTTTTGTAGGATAGGAACACCAAAGTGAAGTGAATCAGGTGCCGACCATAGTGAAGCTCCCAGGCGCCCACAACAACACTGCAACAGTACAAAATCCCCACAATGCATCTGTCTGTCTACTTGCCCTCTCGTCTCCTCCTCCTCTTCTTCACTCTGATGGCCTTGACCACCAGTTCCTGCAGGAGTTCCTCCTGGCAGAGGGGGGCGCTGTACCGTCTAGAGTTTATCTCACAGGAGGCCGTCGCTGGGGCGTTTCCATGGACACTGTCCCAGGAAGTGATAGAGCTGCTGCGGCTGTGAGAGCTGCTGGTGGTGATAGCGAGCTGCTGGCAGGACTGCTCCACCTAGTGGACACAATATGAAACATACTACACAGTAGTAACAGGAAGTACTGCACGAGTCAGCAAATCAGAGTCTGCAGGTCAGAGTCTGCAAGTCAGATCAGGCAGTTTGGAGAAGTTCCATTCACCTCAGCTGCATCCTCCTCCTCCTCCTCCTCCTCCTCCTCCTCTGCTTCCTCTACTCCTTCCTGCTTTTCCTCCGCTTCTCCTCTCCCTCCAGCGTCGATGGTAATGGCCATGGTTCTGATTGGCTGAGGTGTCTCCACTGATCCAGTTGGAAGGAGGATAGTGGGGGGGGTCAAAGGGGAGGTGACGCGGAAGGAGAGCTCAGATACTGACAGAGACAGAGAGACAGAGACAGAGAGAGAGAGAGAGACAGACAGACAGACAGACAGACAGACAGAGACAGAGACAGAGAGAGAGAGAGAAAGAGAGAAGGACAAAGATTCATAGCAGTAGCATCAAGACACCTGTGAGTCAGAGTCAGAGTTAGGGTCGTAGGGTCGTAGGGTCGTAGGGTCGTAGCAGTAGCAGCAGGTCTTACAGTTGGAGACGAGTCCCTCAGGACTGTTAGACAGACGGATGATGTCTCGATCTCCTTTCAGGATGAAGATCTCATTGTCACAACACGACACTGACACGATGTCTCCACTGCTCTCCAAGGCACCGATGATGACCTGAACACAGAACACAGCGCTGACCTGCGGCACCGTCAACTTGACAAAAGCGCTATAGAAGCGAGGGGGCGGGAGACAGAGAAGGAAAAATGTTGGGCGGATGGGGCCCGCGGGCCGTAGTTTGCCCACCCCTGCACTAGAGACTCACTGAGACGTGGTGATGCTTATTAAACTCTAGATGTGTGTGAAGTGTGTAAGGAGAGGACAGTTTGGGTCTCATACCCCATCATCACATTTTACCATGGTGATTATCAGACTATGAAGATGTTAATGAAGACCATGATGAGGGTTGTTGTGTGATGTGTGTGTGTGAAGTGTGTAAGGAGAGGACAGTTTGGGTCTCATACCCCATCATCACATTTTACCATGGTGATTATCAGACTATGAAGATGTTAATGAAGACCATGATGAGGGTTGTTGTGTGATGTGTGTGTTACCTGGTTGACACCGTCCAGGACATAGACACTGTACTCATTCCAGCTGAGGATCCAGCCCTCCCTGAGGAAACAGCTGAGCAGACCCAGCTGTCTGTCTGCCGGACGATAGCCTCCGAGCGCACCAGGACGAGGAAACAAGTCAAACTGAGGAACCTGACACACAGATGGACAGGACAGACAGGCAGACAGAGGACAGAGGAAAACACAGAGACAGGCAGGCAGGCAAAGAGAGACACACACAGAGAGACAGGCAGGCAGAGACAAAGACAGGCAGGCAGAGAGAGAGAGACACAGAGACAGGTAGGTAGAGAGAGAGTGAGAGAGAGAGAGAGAGAAAGAGAGTGAGAGAGAGAGAGACAGGCAGACAGGCAGGCAGGTAGAGAGAGAGAGAGACAAAGACAGGCAGGCAGAGAGAGAGAGAGAGAGAGAGAGACACAGAGACAGGTAGGTAGAGAGAGAGTGAGAGAGAAAGAGAGTGAGAGAGAGAGAGAGAGAGAGACAGGCAGACAGGCAGACAGGCAGGCAGGTAGAGAGAGAGAGAGAGAGAGAGAAAGGCAGAAAGAGAGAGAGAGTGTGTCAGACAGGCAGACAGACACACAGAGACAGGCACAGAGAGAGAGTGTCAGACAGGCAGACAGAGGGAGAGACACAGAGACAGGCACAGAGAGAGAGTGTCAGACAGGCAGACAGAGGGAGAGACACAGAGACAGGCACAGAGAGAGAGTGTCAGACAGGCAGACAGAGGGAGAGACACAGAGACAGGCACAGAGAGAGAGTGTCAGACAGGCAGACAGAGGGAGAGACACAGAGACAGGCACAGAGAGAGAGTGTCAGACAGGCAGACAGAGGGAGAGACACAGAGACAGGCACAGAGAGAGAGTGTCAGACAGGCAGACAGAGGGAGAGACACAGAGACAGGCTGATTTACTTCTGGACTGTCTTCAGTTGTTTTTAAGTCAAAGAGAATTTTTAAATCACTGCTTTCCAGTTTTATTTGCATTTTACAAACCGTCCCACCTTTTTGGAATAGGGGTTTGTAA
The DNA here is from genome assembly GCF_046128005.1 of Genypterus blacodes. Classification (NCBI taxonomy): domain Eukaryota; kingdom Metazoa; phylum Chordata; class Actinopteri; order Ophidiiformes; family Ophidiidae; genus Genypterus; species Genypterus blacodes. The sequence continues at coordinate 10,001 of NW_027467222.1, forward strand.
TATTAGTACCTGTGTATTGAAGAGAGCTTTGAGCAGCCGCGTGTCCTCCACCTGTCCTCTAATGTCAGATCTCCAGAGTCTGAATCCAGGCCGAGCAGCAAACACCTGAAGATCGCTCTGTTTACAGAGAGCCGGCAGGAAGCAGGCGCCGAACCTGCCGCTGCTACAACACACACATAACAACACACGTACAGAAGTGCATGTAGCACATTCATGAAGTCAGTCACATTCAAAACCACAGCATCAGCCCTCCTGCCTTGCTCATGCTGCCCCATACGCTACGATCTGCTCTCTGACAGGTCAAACTCAACATTCTTACAGTTTGTATTCCTCGACTCTACTTCCTGAGGAGGCTTCCATCCTTCAATGTCTGTAACACCATGCTGAGGATGTTCTACCAGTCTGTGGTTGCCAGTGCCATCTTCTTCGCGGCCGTGTGCTGGGGCAGTAGGGCGAGGTCAGCTGACGCCAACAGGATCAACAAGATCGTCAGGAAGGCTGGCTCAGTCCTGGGGACTGAACTTGATTGGTTGGAGCGTGTGTCAGAGAGGAGGATGCTGCGCAAGCTAAGGAGAATCATGAACAATGACTCTCCCCCTCTCCACCAGGTGCTGGCCTCAGGTAAGAGCACCTTCAGTAACAGACTCATTCCCCCCAGGTGAACTACTGAGCGCCATAGGAAATCCTTTCTTCCTGTGGCCATTGGACTCTTTCATAAAGCTACCTCGGGTCGAGGTGGGACGGTGGGGACATAGGGATCTGAGCCCGCTCCCCCCCCCCCCAACCTGCTTCACTGTCACTTATAGTATATTGCACTAAACGTTGCTGTATGTCACATACACACACCTGTAGGCTGTAGTTGTATAGATTGTCATAACTCATACCTCAGTCAGATGCACAATGCACTTGTACTTCCTTATGTACTTATTTTGTCATGTACGGTTCCCCCCTTATTGTTTGTACTTATCTTGTACTTATTATCTACTTGCATTCTTGCACTTTTTCATTATTGCACTAGTTGGGTGATTTTTGATTTCTGGGTCTTTTCATGCTGTACTCTAACTGTTGCACAGTAATTTCCCTCGGGATAATAAAATTTCATCTTATCTTATCTTATCTTATCTTATACTGGTTCCACTGAGCAGCTCACTAAGGATAAATGTCCATATTCTAGTAAATGCCTCTTTAAGATGAAATGTCCTCAGGACTAGAGACAGGGAGTTATAGTGCTGATGATGACATAACCCTGGCCTCCAGCCTCACCATAAGGAATCTAGGAGTCATCTTTGATAGGATAAGTCCTTCAACGACCCACAAAAAAACTAATTTCAAAGACTTAGGTAACAACAAAAATCAGGCTCTTTTTGTCTCAAAATTATGCAGAAAACGAATCCACCTGGAATTCATTTTTATCAGACTGCCCTAACAAGTCCTTAAAGACTCTCCAGCTGGTCCAGAATCCAGCTGCACATGCTCTCTCTCTCTCTCTCTCTCTCTCTCTTTACCTCTTCCTGGGTTTGGTCCCAAGCTGCTGGATTTCCTGTTTCTGTGTGCAGTACAGCAGAGACCTCTGTTGTGTGGAGACCAGTAGAACCTGATGACTGTACTCCAACTGAACAACACCTGAAGCCTCCTCCAACAGCAACAGCGGCTTACACACTCCCTACACACACACACAAACACACACACACAAAGGGGACTCTGAGAAGGATTCTACAAAGGTCCAAAAAACCATGAGGATCTGTAAACAGGTGTCAGACACTTTGCTGTAGGTTGTTGGTGGTCTCACCTGGTCCAGGTCCAGAGTGGAGAAAACCACTCGTCCTTTATCGTCTCCAGAGAATAGCTTCATGCCATTAGTACTCCAGGCGACAGCTGTGACCATCCCTCTGTGGAGACCGACCACGTCGAAGCGCCGCAGCTATGGACACAAAGATATTGATCACTATCAATCATTATTCAGTTGCAGAACAATTGAAGTTAGGCATGTTAGCACACTGACTGAGGCTCAGTGTGACACTGTGACCGCCTGCTTGAGACAGGAAGCTGCGACTCTTATCACCTGTTTGTTGCGTCCAGGAAGTGGAGACACCAGCTGGAAGACTGCCACTCGACCTGACGCCGTTCCCACAGCAACAAGATCGTCAAAGCAACTGAGCAGCTTCACTGCTGTGATTGCATCACACTTTCCCTACACACACATTTGCAAAAGCTTTATTTGCATTCAAATACAGAACACCAAAGAACATAAATGGTCCTATGGCCACGGTGGCACCTAAAGGGTCAGGTGATCTAATAATGGGCTACTTAGGGATCGTGGGACAGTGAAGACCAGCTGAGCTAAAGGTCCTGACCTCCAGGCTGTACTTGTTCATGTGGGTCTGGCGGCGGCAGTATAAGTATAGCATGCCGATACTGCTGCCCACCGCCAGGAAGTCACTGCTGCTGTCCAGAGCCGTCAGATAGACCACGACCGAGCGAAAACCCCGCTGGACCTGCAGGAGGAAGTAGACTTCATCATGGTGGTCATCACAAACATCATGCAGACAGACTGGGACCTGATTTTGAACTGTGTTACCTTGGCTGGGATGGCGTTGAGCAGGTAGTAGAGAGGGCAGAACTCTCTGAGGACGGACTGTGGACCCTCCATGTCTGTGCTCCTGAAAGACAAACAGTACCATCGTACAGCTGTAGGGGGCGCTGTTTGTCATGGAAGAAGAACAAGACAAACGCAGACAAAGTAGCTCCAGGGAATGGATGTGTGATTTGCAGTGTCAACCAGCGCACAGCCACGAGCGTGTCACTCCATCTGCCATGACCTCACTGCCCCTGAACTCCACAGAGCAGAACAGTCTGACTGACAATACAGCCACCTGAGGGGAGGGGGGGGGGCCTCCACCCACCTTTGATGAAGCGCTGATCTGATCAATTGATAAGGCCCATCCAGCCAGTACGCTTAAGGCCCACAGGGAGGCCAGTTACATATCATACACAACTGAACAAGGGCCCACCAACTTCCTCCAGCATCCTTCTTATGAGAGCGCCTGCCTTCACTTGTCATTAGTGACACCTCACTCAGACCTGCACCGGCACCTTCAATCAGGAAATACACAAGCTGGAGAAATCAGGAGGATGCTGAGGGAGCTGGACCCCTGCTGGGGAGCTGGACCCTAACCCTGCTGAGGAGAGCTGGACCCCCGCTGAGGAGCTCCTCCAGCTGCTCAGCCTTGTGGTCAAACCTTCAGAGCCGCAGCTGTTTTCCTGAATATTAACAACGTTTCATGTTATCTTAGCTAACTCTTCCATCTCGTTGATTTAAAAGCCAATAACTCTCTGAATTTGATTCTCCATGTCAGTGTGTTAGTGTGACATCACACAGCAACACACAGCGTCACACAGCAACAAACAACTTCATCACCATCATCATAATAACAACAATAACAACAACAACAAAGACAACGACGATAGGAGCGTGCTGTTCCCCCTCTTCCGGAGCAGCACTGGAAGCTAACTAGCATCTGTTAGCAGGGAAGCTATGCAGCGCTGCGAACAGGTTAGCATGAGCATTAGCATCACGAAGACGCTGTGAGAGACTTACAGAGAGGTTGGTGGTTCAATCCCTCTTTAGATTTGATCAAGCAGATGTTTGTCTTCCAGAGTGCCGAGCTGTCAGTGACATCGCCCAGTCTGACACGCTTCATTCTGCCGTGTTGTCAACAAGCTGCGCCACCTGCCGGAGCATGCTGGTAAACACGAGCTCATACGGCCTCGGTGTGGGTTAATTTTTGTTCCTGAACTTAAGTTTGTGTCAAATATTCTACAACAAAACACGGACTGTTCGTTCAGTTCATCTTTTCGTTCTGCAACAAGAACCAAACATGACAAGAAAACGACAGGAAGCGGAAACATGGCCACTGAGCTGGAACGAAATCAAGGAAACTGGATCATCCAAATCCAAACACATCTAGAGGGGGGGTGGGGGGGAGACAAGGAGAGAGGGAGAGAGAGAGACAGAGAGAGAGAGAAGGAGAGAGGGAGTGAGACAGACAGACAGACAGACAGAGAGAGATAGAGGGAGGGAGGGTTTGGGAGTGAGACAGAGATAGAGAGAGAGAGAAAGCAAGAGAGAAAAGAGACACACAAAACAAAAGTCTTCTCTGACACAGACATTTATTTGGAGATCATGAGATGATCTGACTTGATAATGATGATGGTGATGATGATGATGATCTTACTGATGTTCTGCTCTGTATGAAGGATTTCCAGCCTGATCAATTTGTTCATCACAGATCATTCAAGTGTTGACATAATAATATGACACATCCTCTTTGAGCTCCTGTAACAGAATAATACAATGTTTGAACTCAGGTGAGGAACTCCAATACAGGTCATCCTCTGGAGAGTAGAAATGACAAGACCTTATTTTATGATTAACAAACAAACTGTAAAGGGCAGTATGAAGAGTTTAGAGGTGAAGGAGTCAATGGAAGCAGATCACAGGGTTCATCCTGTGGGGAGCATCAACTTCCACAGCATATTTCACTGTTGGGGGTCTTATGAGCAAAGCAGCCCCTCCTGGCTCGTCTGTTTCAGCAGAAAGCACTTTGGGTTTGAAGTCTTCCTCTCTTTTAAGTCACGTGACATTAATGTCCTATGAATGATCTGTAACAGTCAGAAGAAGCACAAGCGTCCCAGGGTGATGTGGTCATGACCCCTGACCCCTGAACCAACGTGTTGTTAATCGTCCTTCATGCTGAGCACCGGATCCACCAGTTTATTGTGAACATGCATCAACCCTAAAACCAAAACAGGAAAAGGGAAATAAGAGCTCAGTCAAATTAAATGTTGTTATCACACTCATTCTGTCACTCACACCAGAAAATGAGAATTTTTCAGGGGAACCTGAGAAATGCAGGTGGAGGTGGATGTGTTTTCTCTGGTACCTTTAAAGTATTTGACCGTTTTGACTCTGAGCTCCAGCGTAGCGTCCTCATCACAGACAAAGATGGTGAGCGGGTGCTGCTGGAAGGCCGACACCGTCCACATGTGGTTCACTCCCTCCTCGATGGCTTTGTACAGGGCGAAGGCTTTATGGGCTCCTGTGATTAGAATCATCACCTGAACACAAAACAAAGAACAAAGTCTCTCTCTCTCTCTCTCTCTCCATCTCTCTCTCCGCCTCTCTCTCCCTCTCTCTCTCCCCCTCTCTCTCTCTCTCTCTCTCTCTCTCTCTCTCTCTCTCTCTCTCTCTCTCTCTCTCTCTCTCTCTCTCTCTCTCTCTCTCTCTCTCTCTCTCTCTCTCTCTCTCTCTCTCTCTCTCTCTCTCTCTCTCTCTCTCTCTCTCTCTCTCTCTCACCTCTTTGGCGTCCATGACTGTTGCCACACCCACAGTCAGAGCCATGGTAGGAACCTTCGACAGGTCGTTACCAAAAAATCGTGCGTTGGCGGCGATGGTGTCTTTAGCCAAAGTCTTCACTCTGGTCCTGGACGCCAGGCTTGAGCCCGGCTCATTGAAAGCGATGTGGCCGTCGGGGCCGATACCTAAACAAAGACGTGACAAGAAGCTGATCCGCCTTCAGCTTCAACCATCTGATAAGTAACAGGAGTCTTAGTAGCTTTAGTCTGACCTCCGACAAACAGGTGGATTCCTCCAGCCGCTCCGATCTTCTGCTCAAACGCCTGACATTCAGCTTCCAGGTCGTCTGCGTTTCCATCCAGGATGTGGGCGTTGGCTGGATCGATATCAATGTGCTTAAAGAAGTTGTTCCACATGTAGGAGTGGTAGCTCTCCGGATGACCACGAGGGAGACCTGGAGAACGAGCCGATACAGTACGACTTTACTGAGACTAAGCTAACTAAAGGTCTGGGTGCTTGCTCTAGTGTCCTGTGTGCTTGCTCTAGAGCAGCTGAGTCAGTGTGTGGTTGCTCTAGAGCAGCTGAGTCAGTGTGTGGTTGCTCTAGAGCAGCTGAGTCAGTGTGTGGTTGCTGTAGAGCAGCTGAGTCAGTGTGTGGTTGCTCTAGAGCAGCTGAGTCAGTGTGTAACTCACCTACATATTCATCCATGTTGAAGGTTTTCACATACTTGAAAGACAAATCTCCACTTTTGTAATATTCGATTAACTTCTGGTAACAACCGAAAGGCGTACTACCTAAAGAAACACACACATACACACACGTTAACAAACACTAAAGCTCACACACACAGTCAGATGAACAGAGTGGAATCAAAGATCAGAACAGAACTTAAGGAGTTAAAAGGTGAATAAAACACATTTAATATGTCATGGTTATGTAAAATATAAAGTGTGGGTGTGTGTGTGTGTGTGTGTCCTGACCTGTCGGCAGACCCAGAGTGAAGAACTTATCCACACTGGGCTCAAACTGCAGGATTCTGTTCCTGATGTACTTGGCGGCCCACTCACTGGCTGAGTCATAATCGTCCAGGATGACCAGCCTCATTCTGACAACACACAGACACACACACACAAATGCAAAGTTTGTTTGCTGGTGATTGATCAAACTTGAGCATGAGTGTGTGTGTGGCGCAAACACCTGAACCTGCTGCACTAAACTGCACGTGACTGTGTGTGTTTTACGGATCAACACAATCACACTCATCGAGGTGAGGCTTCAGTGACGTCATGTAGTGAAGTTTGTAAAGGTGAAACATGCGGATGCGCGCTGAGCGTATGAGGCTAACGTTAGCGAGCTAAGCTAACCGGATGAGCGCAGGCCTCCTGAGCGTTCTGAAGCTTTTCACTACAAAATGTTTACGTGTATGGTTCTCACTCGAGCTGCACGGCTGTGACTTGTGTATGTTTACCTGCAGTCAGCTGTTTGTCAGAGCGGCTCTGTGGGAAAATTGAGAAACAGGAAGACAAGCGCGGTCACGTGACTGAGCAACGCCCATGTGACCTCAGCGCGCCAAACCAACCAACGATCTAATTCATCTCCTGTAAAAGTGGTTTGTAAATAAACTATTACATTACTACGCTGACTGACAGAACGCGTCATGACGTCACCTACCGTTACAAAGCGAACAGGAGATCAAAGTGACTCCTCCTCTTTACGTCACTAAGCTGCTTGTTGATAAACACTTGACTGTTTTCACTTTTTGTCAAATCCACTGAAGTATTTGTGGCGGATTTGTAGCTTAAATCAAGTTTCTGTTTATCTAAAAACAAAACCAAATATTTAAAGACGAAAATGCATTTAAAAAACAAAATTAAACTTTTCAAACCGACCGTCAGTCTGTGTTTACATATTTATGTTATTATTTCATCTGGTCAAACATTCACTTGAGACAAAGGTGTTTAACATCAGATTTTAATGGTGTAACATTTTCTTTATGAAGATTTACTTAAGAATGAATAAAAGAGGACTAAACAGTGTGAGAGGTAGAAGAGTGGAGGACATCGTCTTCTCCTGCAGGAGGCGCCGATGGTGGTCCCAGGGTTGGACAGGAGACACCAGCTGAGACTCAAATGTCCACTTTATTCTTTCTTCTTGTAGTGCTCCAGGTGGGCCAGGACCCAGCCAGAGGGTCCTAGGATGCTGAGAGCAAAGAGGGCCAATCCAACGGTGGTCTCCTGGAGCAGAGAGCAACAATGAGGGAGGAAGAGAGCCAATCAGCTGCTTCAATGAAGGAGGAAGCTTTCGTTCTTCATTCAAGCCTCAGCTCATGTGTGTGTACAGCTGAGCGCCCTGATCAGCAGAGGCTGTCGGTGGCGCTATAGCTGCCAGTTAAATCCCTCCTGAGGTCTTACAGGTTTACAGGCTTCACTTCAGAGATACACACACACACAAAGATCAGAGAGGAAACAACAAACAATACAGAACACACACACACAAGACAGCGTACTGTATGTATATGTATGCGTGTATGTGTGTATATGTGAGCGTATATGTGTGTGTATACGTGTATGTATTTGTGTATGTATGTGGGTAGTAAGTATCTATAGTATTTCATACGTGTGTGTGTGTGTGTGTGTATCTTTAGATGTATTTCTAACACAGAGCGCCGCTATGCTATGCTAACGTTAGCACAGCAGCTGGACTGTAAATATTTCAAATAAAACAATTAAACTTTAGTTCGTGTGCGCTGCGCTACTTTAATGTCACGATGTAACTCTGAGCGGGACGCATGAGTCCACCGGGCGGAGCGGAGACCGGGACGGTTTGACCTCAGCCAAGGACGGCGCGGAGGATAAAGATGAAGCTAACGCTGCCGCCATTAGCGCGAGCGGAGGACTCACCAGGGGGCCGATCTTCTCCTTGGCGGGGGCGGTAAAGAGGTTCGCCCGCTGAGTGACGGAGGGTCCACGCAGGACCGGAGCCGCACGGCTGGAGAGGAACCTCAGGATGCCGGACATGTTTGTGTTTGACGAGACGAAGCGAAGCTGCTACAGTTGAGGAAGAGGAAACGCGTTCTTCCTCCTCCTCCTCACTCAGCACTGCACCCCACAGCGCCCCCTGTTGTTAAGGAGGACTGAGTACATTGAGCTGCAGTGTGATCCGAGTGGTGGACGTGATGTTCCCGTGATGTTCCCGTGATGTTCCCGTTATCTTCCCGTCATCTTCCCGTTATCCTCCTGTCCGTGTTTCCTACAGTGCAAATTCATTTCAATTTTGCACTAAATTCAATGTCAATTCATTCTCTATATGCTGCTGATGTCTCGTCACAAAGAATTTCAATGTACAGTATTAACCTGTGTTTTTCTGTGCAAATGACAATAAAAACTTGAAATGAGGCATGTATGAATCACAGCTGGTCTGCTCACAGTAAAAGTATGAGGTTGTCAAACCTTTAGATTATTGCATTTGGAGCAGGTTTCTGTTCTGTCTCAGGCTGTTGTTTCCTCCACATCACCCCTCTGCTGTCATTTAATTGTGATTTAGTCTGCTTTTATTAGATGATTCGACTTGTTTCATGTTTGCTGTTGTTAATCTGTGCAGCACTTTGGACCAACTTCCCATTTTAAATGTGCTTGATGAATAAAAGTGACTTGACTGAAAACAAAACATTAAACACAATAATGAAAGTGTCTGAATGACTGAATAGTAATGATTCTAACCACAGGCATGTGAGTGTTAATCCTGGTTGGTCATAATCTCCTCACACAAACTGAAGCTGCTCACTTCATTTGTTTTTCACAAAATGGTTCCCGACTCTGATGTGAACGTCTCAGCTGCCGACGCTCCTTATGGAGGGAAAAGCGCCTTTACTCAGCTGGAGCACAACATCGTGGCTGCGTACCTGATTACTGCAGGTAAAGAACCAATAACACATCGGATCAGACTCTGATGGAGATATGGAGGAGGGAAATAGAGTCAACAGTTCTATGGAGGTTCGACATGAGTGTGTTTGCTATTTTAAATGAAAGAACTCTTATTGATGGTGTATGTGTTTGTTTACTGACATACTCATCAGCTGGCTGCTGCTCATCAAGTCTTAATAGTTACAGATGTAGAATAGAATTGATCTAAACTTTCTGTCTTTGGGGAATTAGAGTTGAAGATGATGATGATAGGCTCATTCTTCACTGCTCCTATAGGTAGAGCATCTGATGAACATTGAACTTTGACCTTCCACACTGTACGTCTGCTTTTCTCTTGCAGGTGTCATCAGTTTAGCGAGCAACATTGTGGTGCTGCTAATGTTTGTGAAATTTAAGGAGCTTCGTACCGCCACTAACTTCATCATAATCCACTTGGCTTTCACTGACATCGGCGTGGCTGGGATCGGGTATCCCATGTCTGCCGCCTCAGACATCCACGGCAGCTGGAAGTTTGGATACACTGGTTGTCAGGTTGGTGGATGTGGGGACGTCGATCTGTAACCACCGTGTGAAGGCTCTGTGTCTGCTGGCATGTTGCTATGGTATCCTGCACGGTTGACTAGGGCAGAAAAGATTTACAAACATCTACACAAATGGCAGCAATGACAGATTTATGATCAGCAACCAACACAACTCTGTTAGCCTTTAAACAGTGAGCACAGGTGAACATTCAGACCTCAGTCATCTGGAGGTTTCTTAAGGTCCTTTAGAACACCAGTGTCACCAGTGTGTGTGTGTGTGTGTGTGTGTGTGTGTCACAGGGAGAATCCTATTTAATTCTCAGCATGCCTCAGCTGGAGCAGGTTGAGCTGCAGCACGTCACATTCTTGAGACAGATTATGTTTTTTACCCACTTTGGTTATTTCCCCACTCTGTTGAGCCATGTGACACTAATCTGAGTGAGCCGATCGCACAAACACACACACACACACACACACACACACACACACACACACAGACACACACACAACATTATGACTTTGATTGTCTGTGTCTGCAGATCTATGCAGCTCTCAACATCTTCTTCGGCATGGCGAGCATCGGCCTGCTGACTGTGGTGGCCCTGGACCGATACCTCACCATCTGCAGACCAGACATCGGTACCTTTCACGCTGACAGCGCCACACACTGGGTGACATGTCATGAACATATGACTGTCATATGTTCAGCCGTTCACTCAACCTGCTGTAAATCACAGCAGCTGGACTGTTAGACTTGGCTTCAGTGGATGAGAGGACAGAGGAGCTCATCAGTGTCTCTGCTTTACTGAGGACACGTTCACATTCTGATCAGGACCACGTCTAGAGAACCAAAGTCTTCCTGGAATTATGGAAGTTCAATCTGAGGGATTTGAGGGTCGTTGTGACGACCTTTGAACTCTGAACCTGACAAGATTACTACAGTCAATCCATTAATCATCAAATAGAACAAATGAGATCACATTTAACTGAAAAAAAACACCTGCAGACAAAGTGAACAGAAGCTGAAGTGATGTTTCCCTGCCTTGACAGAGCTAATTGTCTGTAAATTTGACTCCAAATCTCTAATTAAAGTTCAGTGAAGTCTGTAGGATCAAGATATGATCTCTCACCTCATTCAATCAATAACATCACAATTGAACTGAAACATCAGTACCTGCACACATGGGCTGTAGAATGATTGATCATTGATTGATTGATCTTCCTCTTATTTGTCTCCTCAGGACAGAAGATGAGGCGTCAGGTCTTACAACCTTCTGATCGCAGCAGCATGGCTAAACGCGGTCTTCTGGTCCTCCATGCCTGTAGCAGGCTGGGCTGGCTACGCCCCCGACCCCACGGGGGCCACTTGCACCATCGACTGGAGGAACAACGACGCGTGAGTAAAGGATCAATAACATCTGTGTACTGTATTAAACAGGATTAAGACAGATGGTCGTTTCTTCTCAGGTCCTTCGTTTCTTACACAATGGCTGTGATCGCTGTGAACTTCCTGCTTCCTTTGTCCGTGATGTTCTACTGTTACTACAACGTGTCTGTCACTGTGCGGAGACACAAAGCCAGCCACTGTCTGGACCGCCTCAACATCAACTGGTCGGACCAGATGGACGTCACCAAGGTGACGGCCGAGCCAAACCATGCCTCACATCTGACGCTGACTCCTGTGCGGCCGCTCCCACAGAGCGGAGCTTCCTGTGCTGCCTCCTCTCATGGCCATGGTGTCATTGGCAATCAATGATATCTAAAAAGTAGAAAGCTCTATCAGTTCTATTTCAGTCTAGTTCTCTTTAATGTAAACACGTCTTCAAACCGTCTCAAACTGAACCACACACACACATACAGGATCGCAGGCTTGGAGTAAAATCAGATCACATGTATCTGTGTAGATAAATATCACACAAAGGTCTCACAGGTCCAACAGCAGCCCAGAGAAGAAGAGGAGAGGAGATACAGAGAGATTCAGTCTGCAACAGGAAGCTGGAAGGAGCAAACAGGAAGAAGCAAAGCTCCAAAGCTCCATCACTTAGATATTTGTATCAAATGTAAAACAGTATTTCCCTCCATTTGTATTGAGGAGATAAACTTAATGCCTATCGGGTAAATACCTTATATTTAAAACTGATGTCATTGAAGCAGCTTGATGCTGATTGATCTTGTCAATGATCATTGATCTTTTTGTTAGGCTCAGTCAGCTAAGTCATTGTGTGTTTGTGCTCAGCAGATGTCTATGGTGATGATCGTCATGTTCCTGGTGGCCTGGTCTCCGTACTCCATGGTTTGTCTCTGGGCTTCTTTTGGGGACCCTCAGACCATCCCGGCCCCCATGGCCATCATCGCTCCGCTCTTTGCCAAGTCCTCCACCTTCTACAACCCCTGCATCTACGTTATCGCCAACAAGAAGTCAGTTTACAGCTTTGTCGTGCTATGTGTGCGTGTGTGTGCATGTGTGTGCGCCCGTGGCTGCGTGTTTTGTTGTCTTTTGTCCAGTAGGGGGCAGCAGCGCCTCCATCACTCCCAAACTAATGACTTTAGTTTAGTTGAGCTGTGATAATGTAAATATATAACGCAGTGTTCATATCGTTATGACTTTTTTAACACAGCACAGCTTCAAAACTCAATAAAGGTTTCAAGTCCAGCAACAACAAGCGAGTAACTGTCAACAAACTGTCAAAGGAGAACAAA
>NW_027467223.1:2500-22500 GCF_046128005.1 Genypterus blacodes
CGCCCAAGTCTCCATTCCACATTGGTCAGTCTTTGGTGTTGTTGTTGTGATGTTGTATCGTCTTTACAGAGCAGTTACATCTTCTCATACTTAAACTGAATGTGATTAAATGTATATAGATACTGCACGGTACACAAAATCCTTCACTCAGTGTTTTCACTCAGGCACACGGGCCTCTGTGTATTTAGTTGTGATGTACACACACACATCTCTACACACGTCTGTAGTGTTAAATCATACTTTAATGAGCCTGAGAGCTCAGGTCTGATCTGTTTGTGTATCAGGAGCCTCTGGAAGCACACAGGTGAGTTTCTCTGTGTGTGACCTGTGTGTGTGTGTGTGTGTGTGTGTGGAGACGGCTTTAATCCTGCACTCACACTTTATTCCTGTGTCTCTTTGTGTGTGTGTGTGTGGGGGGGTCTCTACATGAATGTGTGTGTGTGTGTGTGTGTGTGTGGCTCTCTCTACATGAATGTGTGTGTGTGTGCCTGCCTCTCCTGCTCTCAGGTCTGTCGTGAGTTCCAGCGGGGTAACTGTGCTCGCGGTGAGACAGACTGCCGCTTCGCTCACCCCAGCGACAGCCCCATGATCGACACCAGCGACAACACGGTGACCGTGTGCATGGACTACATCAAGAGCCGCTGCTCCCGTGAGAAGTGCAAATACTTCCACCCCCCCGCCCACCTGCAGGCCAAGATCAAGGCCGCCCAGCACCAGGCCAACCAGACGGCTGTGGCTGCTCAGGCCGCAGCCGCAGCCGCAGCCATGGTGAGAGAGCGGCACGGCGCTCCAGACACACACACACACACACACACACACACACACACAGGTGTAGTTGGTCCAGTCCAGTCTGGATGGGTCGGTAGTTGTGATGTTTATATTCTGACTAGAGAACTGAACATAAGTGAACTACAGCAAATACAAACTGGATTACTGTAGTTACATTCACACACACACACACACACACACACACACACACACACACACACAGACTCAAAGCTGCGTTCACATTCCAGGAGGTAGATCTCCATCTTGATGTGTTTGTGTTAGATCAGATCTTTGTGTCTCTGTGCTTCACATCCATGTTATTAAAGAGAAAGCAGCTGTTTGTGAGTGTAGCAGCCAGATGTTGACCTGTAGGTGACACACATGCACAGCTGGCCCGTATGGTAACACTATCAGCCCCACACACATGTATCAACCACTAAAAAACATTTGTGTGACAGTCAAATAATGTAAATGAAGCCCCTGGCCCTGCTCAGGCGGTGTGTTGGGTTCATGAAGGAGAAGCTTCCTGTCTCTGCTCCAGGTTTGCTCTCACCGCCTGGTGAGGGGCTGACGCTGAATGATGACATCATTGATATGAGCCGTATGAACTCTCATCTGAGCTTCTCACAGACGGTTTGATCAGGGAAGCTTCTGATCTGAATCACATGGAGGTCAGAGAGATGGATCTGAAAACCTTCACCTGGAATGTGAACCTAGCTTTAGATGAGACTCAGAGTTCAGGACCAAATTCACCTCTGACCTCTGTGTGTGTGTCAGTGTGTAGTGTCTCTTCTGGTCTTTGGGACAAAGATCTACATCATCAACATCTACACACTGACACACACACACACACACAGAGGTCAGAGGTGAAGGTGATGAAGATGAGGGAGCTGTGTAGTCCCTGATGCTGCAGCAGAGTGACTCAGCCTCTACGTACACATACATACATACATACATATACAGTATATAATGTATGTATGTGACGTACTATCGCCTTAGTAACAGCGTAGAAACACAAACATGAATGTGGATTAGGCCTTTATTCTGGAGGACACACCTCCTCATCTTATTGGACACAATAAACAGGAAGTAGGCGTCCTAAAGGCATCAGGGCAGCGCCAACAATCTGTACATGTGGCCTCATTCATGATGGTGGAGGAACCCCCCCAGGTCAGTCAGTCAGTCAGTCAGTCAGTCAGTCAGTGAGTGAGTGAGTGAGGTGGTTCTGGTCCAGTACCCGGTCCTTGGCTGTGCCCCGCTCTCCCCAGGCTCTGCTTCTTCTTTCTTGTCTTGGCTGCTGCACTCTCAGGTCTTGTTCAGTGCGAGCATCCTGACTGATCTCCTCCCCCCCCCCACACACTCACACAGCATGGGCATGCTTAACGCGCCGCACGCTCCCCTCCTCATCAGCTTGCTCCATCGCTGCTTGCTCTCCTTGTCCTTCCTCCACAAGGTCGGTCCCTCTTCTATCTTTGCACCGAAACAGGAAGAGGAGCGTCCAGAAATACCAGCCAACCCCAGAGCGTCGGCATGTTAGAGAGCAGCTCAAACGCACCCGAACAGAAGCCCCTCCCACACATGTATGCCATGTTCTCTGACTTCCTGTTTCACACAGGACGACCCAGAGCTGTGATTGTGTTAAAGTAGAGGGAGCTAGCCTGCTCTCTCTGTGACTTCTATCATTGTGTAGATGTTTGTCATCGTTCAGCAGTTCTGTAAGTCCATCCGTCCGTCCTCCTTCACACCAGTCATGTAGAGACAGACCCGGTCCAGCCTGCTCACGCCAGGAGCTCCCGGGGGGCGTGACGGCTCGGTCGCTGCCCCGTCTCATCCTCGTCTTCATCAGACAGAAGTTCAGACCTCAGCAGCAGAACACGAACACAGAGTCAAATCATCTGAATGTTGATGAGCTGAGCCTCTGCCACAGTCGGGTCCACGGGCCGGAGCAGGACTGTTTCCTGGCTGACGTGTGTGTGTGCGATGGGGCTGTAGGATCAGGCGTGGAGCCGTGTGGAGTCCTCTTCCTCACACTTGCTCCTCTTTCTCCTCTTCCTCCGTGTCCCCATACGCCACGCTTTCTCTACTTTATGGCCCAATTTTCTATTTCCCATTAGCGATTCCGTCGTGGCCCGAGGTGAGGGAGGGGAGGGAGGGGAGGGAGGGGCGACCTCAGGACAGAGAGTTGTTTCATCAGCACCTCTGCTCCTCTTTTACTGAAGCTCCGCCCCATGAAGTCCTGCCTTGTTGCAGCGCTTCAAACACGCAGCATCACAAGCTGTAACTCACTCTCAGGCTCAGTCTAAGGCACACAGCATGGATCAGGTTTCTTCTTCATCCTGGTTGTTTCAGCTTCATCACTTCGTCACGCTGAGATGTTCTCGCTCGTCGCCCATCCAGAGCAGCCATCTCTGCTTCCATGTGGCTTTAACAGGCCGCAGCGCTCAGGACGGGACGGAGCCTGAGACCAAGCATGAGCCTGCTGCCATCTTCATCACTCCATCACTTCATCTTTCTTTTCTCTCAGCAGGGACCCTGAGTCAGTGTAGCCTCATTCTGATGATGTCACAGTTATACAGAGCTCCATGATGTCACACTGTGACCTCACATCCAGTGTGTTTACACACACACACACACACACACACACACACACACACACACGCTGGACTTCATGGACACCGGCTAGGTTGAACACCAGCTGAGACCATGTATAGTTAACATGTTAAAGAAATGTGCTTCTTTACACAGTAGGAGACAGGCGTCACAGAGCAGCACCTGGCCTTCTGCGCCTCCTACAGGCAGACAGACGGCTCACAGAGCAGCACCTGGCCTTCTGCGCCTCCTATAGGCAGACAGACGGGTCACAGAGCAGCACCTGGCCTTCTGCGCCTCCTATAGGCAGACAGACGGGTCACAGAGCAGCACCTGGCCTTCTGCGCCCCCTATAGGCAGACAGACGGGTCACAGAGCAGGGCCACTGGAAAGGGAGAGACGATGGTGACAGTTTATGTCCCCAGACCTCAGTGAAGCAGAGTCAACGTGTGGACGTGTGTAGACATGCTGGGGCTGTCTCAGTTCACACTCAGGCTCTGGGTTCAGACCCGCCTCAGGCAGCGCTGAGGTTCAGGAGGTACATGAAGGCTGTGATCACATCCCAGGCTGATGTCTCCATCCCTCCATGTGACACAGATCTGATCCGCTTCTCTGATCCATGTGGACGAACCAAATCTGATTTCATTCCTCATATCAGATTTGTTCCCCTTACATACTTGCGTGTGTTCCTGGAGCTGATTGATCTGACTCCACGCCTCCCTCCTGTCAGACGGGCTCAGCACCTTCACACACACACACACACACACATCAGCTTCACTCACAACACGCCTGGACTGAAGGAACAGAGATGATGTGATTGTAGATGGATTGATTCAGGCCTGTAAAGGTCTCGGTTGCCTCATCGTGCCTCATGTCTGCTCTGATATGAGGAATCCTATACTAATCACAATAAACCCAAACGCTCTGAGTGTTTAGTGCACGTAACAGACCGACCGATGTCATCATTCAGCGCCGCAGCCTCACAGCCCGGGAACCACAAACAATGGCTACAGTAGTGAAAGAGTTAAGTGTGCGGAAGAGGAGAGTGTCCGTCTGTAGATGTAGATCAGGAGCGTCCATCAAAGCTAAACTGGAGCGACACGCCAACAACATGCTTCCTTTTCTCATGATTTGACTGTGGCACAGATTCAGTGCTTTGTTGTTCTCACACACACATGGATCACACACAGACACAAAGATCTGTGTGAAGCAGCAGAATGGAGCCTTCAGGCCTGGAGTGTGAACGTAGCTTGACCCTGTATGTCACGTGTAGATCAGCTGTGTTTACATATCACTACTTAGATCATGTTCAAGTGATGCGCCGGCAACTTTACAACATTTCATCATCCTCAGCTCCTCTACGTCTGAACTCTGTGAGTCGTCTCTGTGTGTAGATGTTTGTTGGTCTCTGAAGGTCTGTAGGTCTCTAATGGACCCTTATGGATCCATGAGCACAAGTTAGAGCCTCTGAAGCTCCTCTACATGAAGACAGCTGTGACCTCTGACCCTGAACCCCCAGTATGGATCTCTATCCTAAAGTAACTGCCGGGTGCCTTCTTGTGCGTTGTGGCCCCGTAACATGACACGCCTCCAGTGAGCCAGTGGGAGGAGCAGAGTGATAGAGACACACCTCCAGTGAGCAGAGTGATAGAGACACGCCTCAGGGAGCCAGTGGGAGGAGCAGAGTGATAGAGACACGCCTCCAGTGAGCAAGTGGGAGGAGCAGAGTGATAGAGACATGCCTCCAGTGAGCCAGTGGGAGGAGCAGAGTGATAGAGACACGCCTCCAGTGAGCAGAGTGATAGAGACACGCCTCCAGTGAGCAGAGTGATAGAGGCACGCCTCCAGTGAGCCAGTGGGAGGAGCAGAGTGATAGAGACACGCCTCCAGTGAGCCAGTGGGAGGAGCAGAGTGATAGAGACACGCCTCCAGTGAGCAGAGTGATAGAGGCACGCCTCCAGTGAGCCAGTGGGAGGAGCAGAGTGATAGAGACACGCCTCCAGTGAGCCAGTGGGAGGAGCAGAGTGATAGAGACACGCCTCCAGTGAGCAGAGTGATAGAGACACGCCTCCAGTGAGCAGAGTGATAGAGACACGCCTCCAGTGAGCAGAGTGATAGAGGCACGCCTCCAGTGAGCAAGTGGGAGGAGCAGAGTGATAGAGACACGCCTCCAGTGAGCCAGTGGGAGGAGCAGAGTGATAGAGACACGCCACCAGTGAGCAAGTGGGAGGAGCAGAGTGATAGAGACACGCCTCCAGTGAGCCAGTGGGAGGAGCAGAGTGATAGAGACACGCCTCCAGTGAGCCAGTGGGAGGAGCAGAGTGATAGAGACACGCCTCCAGTGAGCAGAGTGATAGAGACACGCCTCCAGTGAGCAGAGTGATAGAGGCACGCCTCCAGTGAGCCAGTGGGAGGAGCAGAGTGATAGAGGCACGCCTCCAGTGGGCCAGTGGGAGGAGCAGAGTGATAGAGACACGCCTCCAGTGAGCCAGTTCAGACGTAAAGAAGCTGATGGTGAGGTTTTGTGAAGTGTCCGGCGCGTCACGCTCCAGGAGATGATGTACTTGTTGAGCAGTGGTCTTGGTTAGTACTAAATGCTCTGGCAGTAGTTGTGAGACCATCATAGAGTCTTTTGCTTTGTTAACCAAAGGTTAATGTAGATGCTTTTTTGCTTTTATACTAATTCAAACAATAGCAATGTTTCTCCAGAGTAAACAAAACAGTTTTTTGTTTATGTGCATGCCTGTTGTTTTGTATGTGGTATACTTGCATTCAGATTATTTTTGTTTATGTTTTTTTCCTTCTCACCTATCCACAATGCAATGCTGTCCCCCATGACGCACCTCTGCTTGCTGTTACCTGTATGTTAATACGCTTGAATCCCATTGGCCCACTGCCATCATGTGCTCGCTGCCTGCTAATTAAAGACTCAGTCGACTGCCAAAGCAATGAAGCGACCCCTCGAGGCAACTGTAGACCTGGTACTTTGACTTTCACCTTTTGCTTTGCATGTAGCTTCTTTAATTGTACTGTAGCCACTCACAAAATTTAAGTTGGCTCTTTTGTTTTGGTGAAACCCTGTACGACACTTAAAGCAGCACTATGTAGCTTTTGGCTCCGTCGTCGTTGTTTTATTGCCGTTTGTTTAGTTTCCTGCTCCACAGCGGCGCTCACAGTCCCGACTCTGGCTGTGACTCTGCGTGGTAGAGGTCAGTATTCCACCGTGGCTGAACTTGACCTCGTCTCGCTGCAGCGCCGCGCACAGATCTGCCCAGCAGACGCTCCATGTTATGATCCAGGGATCGGACAGTGGACAGGAGTTTCCCCGTCGCTTAACCAGTGTCCTTAATGGGTTGGGGCCCTGTCGTCACTATGGCGATGTAACTCCAGGGAAGGGGTCAAGCTGGCTAAGGTTAAACTCTTACATGAGCGCTCACACAGCCTCATCTGGCTTTAAGAACAACGCAGCTCACAACACGGCACTCTTTGTTTACGTTAGGGGCCGACACACCGGAGCGATCTGCCTCATACATCTATATGTGAACATGAAGGTCACATGTTCAGGTCAAAGGTTACATAGTGCTGCCTTAAAAAGTATAAATCTATATTTACATTTATCACCAGTGGCAATTATGGATTTGAATGTAGTGATGTGATTTCTGTAAGCAGTAAATGTCCAAGCTAAAGTAGTTCCAGTTGTTGTTGATTGATGCTACAGTGTAGTTTCTCATTGTCTTTGTGATAGTTAGTCTCCATTGTTAGCGTGTGGTGCTGTGCTTAGCCTGATTAACAGACTGTGAAGTTAGCTGGTGTACGCCTCAAACCTCCTCTACCTGTGTGTCACCTGCTCTCTCTGTGTGCGTGTGCGTGTGTGTGTGTGTGTGTGTGCGTGTGTGTTCGGGTGGCCAGGCGTTCCCACACGGCGTCCTCCAGCCGCTACCAAAGAGACAGGCGCTCGAGAAGAGCAACGGGGCCGCCAGCCTGTTCAACCCCAGCATGTTGCACTATCAGCAGGCCCTGGCCCAGGCCCACCTCCAGCAGCCCACATTCTTCCCTACAGGTAAGAGCAGACCAGGCACACGGACCGGACACGCCACGCAGCATGCACACACACACACACACACACACACACACACACACGCACGGATCAATCAATCTCTGAAGTGTGCTGAAGCAGCTCCACATGAACAGCATCCTGTCGTCTCTGGGACTTCTGGGACCAAGGTTGTCCCCATACTCAGGTTTCAATCTGTGAATTTAATACTTCCACAAGGATCCGAATTCAATATCAGAGGGGGAGGGGGGAGGGGGGAGGGTCGGGGGATATTTTATTCTTAAAAACAAAGCAAATATAACTTTAGCATGGATTTGATCAAGTTTAGTTTCAGCCAATAAACCAATAAATGAACAAACCAAAGCTTGAGTTTCACAGTAGAGACAGATGTTCTCCTAAAGCCTCTGAAGATGAGTTCAGTCCCAAACAGGAAGTGCTTGAATCATCATGTTGGTCTGCTCCTCCTTCACCTTCTCCAACGTTTGGACACTTTTACTTATCTGGGACTTCAAGTTTCTGTGTCAGGCAAAATCTTAAATCATGTCAAACAGCAGATGTTTGAAAGGAGAAGGAGAGAACAGGAGGAGGAGAGAACAGGAGGAGGCCTGGTGTCTGATAGCCTTTCAGCTGTCTGCTGGGCCGTCTCCACCTCTGATCTCCTGCCCGCTGATAAAACCCCTAACTGCTGGCAGGTGGCCGGGCTTTGATCTCTCACACATCTGCAGCAGCGACGCCTTCAGAGCCATCATGAGGCTCTGACCTGACCTGGAGAGAAGACGTAGAAAACTCAGCTTCATTCAATCTCTCCATGCAAAACGCAATTGAGTTTGAGTTTCCCAGATGAGCCGGCGTCTGTTTGCTTCCTTCAGTCCTTCAAACCAAAGCTCTCAGACTAACAGCAGCCTGCTAAACCACTTTACTACATTTAATGATCTACACACAAAGGACATCTTGTATTTTCTGTAAGTGGTCTCACAGTGTAGATGTTTGTGGTCCAGGTCTTTGAATGGATCCTTATGGATGTGGTTCTGTCCTGTGAAGCAGCTGAGATACATGAAGGAACCACAAACATCTACACACTGACACCAGGCCACGACTGAGTATCACCGAAAGTGCAGCTCTGCCTCCAGCGCTCTGTCTGTCTGTCTGTCTGTCTGTCTGTCTGTCTGTCTGTCTGTCTGTCTGTCTGTCTGTCTCTCTCTCTGTCTGTCTGTCTGTCTGTCTGTCTGTCTGTCTGTCTCTGTCTGTCTCTGTCTGTCTGTCTGTCTCTCTCTGTCTCTCTGTCTCTCTCTCTGTCTCTCTCTCTCTCTCTCTGTGTTGGAGGCAGCTCTGGGTCAAATTTGTTGCTCTCCATTTGCTCGGGCTGCAGAGAGGTGGACTGTTATTTAGGTGAAGGTTCCTCCCCACGACTGGACCCAGAGCTGGACCCAGAGCTGGACCCAGAGCTGGACCCAGAGCTGGACCCAGAGCTGGACCCAGAGCCTGAGCTCATGGTGGACGCTGCATGATCCTCCTCCTTGTCTCTCTCTTTCTCTAGAAGTCTCTGGTTTGAGTCCTGCACGCTCTGCATGTCCACACACGCTCTAGCTGCAGCTCTGTCTGATTCTTTGGCATTTTGGGCTTTGAAAGCTCATAAAAGTAGTGAATTAAATGTTCCAGGCCTGGAGAGAAGCTTCAGGCTCAATCAGACTCCTGGACTCATGGAACCTCCCTGTGTTCTCCAGGCCTGGAACCTTCTGGAGCTGTGTGTGTAAACACACTTTTCCTCATGAGTGAAATCTGAGCTTTTTGTCTAACTTGATTGTTCTCCTCCCTCTCTATTAACCATTTATTTCTTCATCTCTCCCTCCCCCCCCCCTCTCTCTCTGTGTCTCCATCTCTTTCTCCCTCTCTCTCTTCCTCCTCTCCCTCCCTCCCACCCTCTCTCCCTCCCTCCCTCTCTCTCTCTGCATGACCACACAGGCTCAGTCTTGTGCATGACTCCTGCTAGCAGCCTTGGTAGGTCGTGACCTTCCCTCGCTCTCTCACACACTGTGTTGATGTTGGGGGAGGGGGGTGGGGTGCTGTGTGTGGGGGGGGGGGCACATTCACATCCTTTGCAGGTGAGACAAAACGTCATTGGTTGTTGAGGCTCCTGTCTCCTGTGGGTTTTGTTTCACCTGGAGCAGTTTGACCTTCAGCCTCTTTGTGTCCCTGCTGCTCCTCTGGCTCAGTGCAGCGTTCTGAAGGTTCAGATGTTAGTGAGGACCAGGTTCTGCTCAGTGTTTGTGTTCTGATGCTGTAGGCTCCTTAGTTATTGTCTCTGCTGTGCTTGTCGATCAGGAAATTTAAATCAGTTTCCCAGAGAAGTTTTCCCCCCTGGAGCGTCTAGACCTCAGGTCAATCTTCTTCTGTGGTGATGAAGACGTCATGTCTCCTCACCTCAGCTCCTAAAGCAGTGTGATGTCACTCACTGATGTTTAGGAATCAAACCAATGGATTACAAAATAAAACCTGCTGCAAGAAAACTTCTCTGGGAAAAAACAGCAAACTGATTTTCCATCTAAATTTCCGTAAATGTGACTGAAATCTGCTTTTCTCCTCTTGTTTTTATGTTTTTGTTTTTCTCCCCCTCCCTCTCTCTCTCTCTCTCTCTCTCTCTCTTTCTCTCCCCCCTCTTTCTCTCTCTCTCTCCCTCCCTCCCTCCCTCTCTCTTTCTCTCTCCCTCCCTCCCTCTCTCTGCCTCTCTCTCTCTCCCCCTCCCTCTTTCTCTCCCACTCTCTCTCTCTCTCACTCCGTCCCTCTCTCTCTCTCTGCCTCTCTCTCTCCCCCTCCCTCCCTCTCTCTCTCCCTTTTCTCTCTCTCTCTCTCTCTTTCTCCCTCCTTCCTGGCTTTGCATTGTGAATGGTCGCATGCCATCTGCCGGTGTCGCCCCTAACGACGGCTCTCTGGCTCTCTGTAACCACCACCCACTGCAACAACTACAACAAACCATACCACCACACGCCTACGCACCACAACTGTTGCCATGGTTACCATAACGCTCCACCTACCTGTCCATCGCTACAACCCCCTCCCTCCCTACCCCGCCCCTCCCCCACCTCCCCCCTCTCCCGCCCTCAAAGTCCCAATGATGTACAGTGCTACGCCTGCTACTGTCTCTGCAGCAACAACTCCTGCCACAAGTGTCCCCTACGCAGCAACAGCACCAGCCAATCAGGTTTGCTCCTTTTAAAGCTTTCTTTCATCAGACCCCGGAGCTCTGAAGAGGAGCTGCCCGCTCGCTCACGGCCCCGCGCCCGCAGCACCGAGCGCTTCTTCAGAGCTCCAACATTTGCAGAGTCGTAGTTGTGTTGTGTTGCACTACTTCCTGTTTTGGTTTTGCATGTTCTGTTCTTTTTTTTAAGTTTTATTTTCCACTTTCTCGTTGTCGTCAAACAAGCCTCTTCATCTGCAGCAGGGGCGCCATCTGTACCGCTTGTGTGCTACGCAGACACACACACACACACACACACACACACACACACGCACAGAGACACACGCACACACACACAAACTCTTCACACATGTGTTGGTGTGTTTAGGTGTCTTTAGATGTTAGATTCTTTCATGTCAGCGTTTGTCCATGTGACCTTTGACCTCTTGGGTGGCATTCTGCTGATTTCTAGCAGATAGACCTGGAGCTCTGTTTACCGCTCTGCCTCTCTGTGAAGCTCTTGAGGAAGAGGAGCTTGATGCTCAGCTGAAGGCTCTACAGAGCTCCTCCACCAGGGGGCGCCAGTCCGCTTTCATTCCTGAGGTTCAGATAGCAGAGATCTGCTCCTGCACAGTCTGGGTCCTGGTTTAAAGGAACATGGAGGTCCCCTCTATCATCCGCTCATCTTGTTTATAGATTGTGTGTGTGTGTGTGTGTGTGTGTGTGTGTGTGTGTAGATGTGACATCATGCACACCATTACTCTGCTGGATGCACACTTTGTTTGTGAATGAGGTCATCAGAATCCTTCCTGGACCTGAACAGAACAGAGTCCCTCTGTGATCCACATCTCAGATCAGAATCCCCAGAGCCCCTCTCTTATTCACTTTCCTTTGATGATGGAGCGGGGAGTGGACCGGCGCCTCGCGCTCTGCTGCTCACAGGCCGGTGTTATGTGCACTTCCTGTGTGTCACCGCCTCTCTCTCTGTAATTGGCATGCAGGAGCAGCAGGAAGCAGAGCAGAGCTGCTCTTTAAAGATGCATGTGGGACAAGCAGCCAGAGCAACACTGACGTCAGCACTCTCTGCCTCTCTCTCTCTCTCTGCCTCTCTCTCTCTCTCTCTCTCTCTCTGCCTCTCTCTCTGCCTCTGCCTCTCTCTCTCTCCCTCTCTCTCTCTCTCTCTCCCTCTCTCTCTCTCTCTCTCTGCGCCTCTCTCTCTCTCTCTCTGCCTCTGCCTCTCTCTCCCTCTCTCTCTCTCTCTCTCTGCCTCTCTCTCTCTCTGCCTCTCCCTCTCTCTCTCTCTCTCTCTCTGCCTCTCTCACTGCCCCTCTCTCTCTCTCTCTCTCTCTGCCTTCCCTCTCTCTCCCTCTCTCTCTCTGCCATCTCTCTCGCTCTCTCTCTCTCTCTCTCTGCCTTCTCTCTCTCTCTCTCTCTCTCTCTCTCTCTGCCTTCCCTCTCTCTCTCTCTCGCCGCCTTCCCTCTCTCTCTGTCTCTCTCTCTCTCTGCCTTCCCTCTCTCTCTCTCTGCCTTCTCTCTCTCTCTCTGCCTTCCCTCTTTCTCTCTCTCTCTCTGCCTTCCCTCTTTCTCTCTCTCTCTCTCTGCCTTCCCTCTTTCTCTCTCTCTCTCTCTCTCTCTCTCTCTCTCTCTCTCTCTGTCTTCCCTCTCTCTCTCTCTCTCTGCCTTCTCTCTCTCTCTCTTTCTGTCTCTCTCTCTGTCTTCCCTCCCTCTCTCTCTCTCTCTGTCTTCCCTCTCTCTCTCTGTCTCTCTCTGTCTCTCTCTCTCTCTGCCTTCTCTCTCTCTCTCTGCCTTCCCTCTTTCTCTCTCTCTCACTCTCTGTCTCTCTCTCTCTCTCTCTCTCTCACTCTCTGTCTCTCTCTCTCTCTGCCTTCTCTCTCTGTCTCTCTGTCTCTCTGTCTTCCCTCTCTCTCTCTCTGTCTTCCCTCTCTCTCTCTCTGTCTCTCTCACTCTCTGTCTCTGTCTCTCTCTCTCTCTCTCTCTCTCTCTCTCTCTCTGTGTCTTCCCTCTCTCTCTCTCTCTCTGCCTTCTCTCTCTCTCTCTTTCTGTCTCTCTCTGTCTTCCCTCCCTCTCTCTCTCTCTCTGTCTTCCCTCTCTCTCTGCCTTCTCTCTCTCTGTCTCTCTCTGTCTCTCTCTCTCTCTGCCTTCTCTCTCTCTCTCTGCCTTCCCTCTTTCTCTCTCTCTCACTCTCTGTCTCTCTCTCTCTCTCTCTGCCTTCTCTCTCTCTCTCTCTCTCACTCTCTGTCTCTCTCTCTCTCTCTCTGCCTTCTCTCTCTGTCTCTCTGTCTCTCTGTCTTCCCTCTCTCTCTCTCTGTCTTCCCTCTCTCTCTCTCTGTCTCTCTCACTCTCTGTCTCTGTCTCTGTCTCTCTCTCTCTCTCTCTGCCTTCTCTCTCTCTCTCTCTCTCTCACTCTCTGTCTCTCTCTCTCTCTCTGCCTTCTCTCTCTGTCTCTCTGTCTTCCCTCTCTCTCTCTCTGTCTTCCCTCTCTCTCTCTGTCTCTCTCACTCTCTGTCTCTGTCTCTCTCTCTCTCTCTCTCTCTCTCTCTCTCTCCTAGCCTCTCATATCATCATACAGATATCAGAACATAATTCCACCTTGTGTCTGTCAGAAGCAGCAGTCTTAAACCCTGGTTGGTCTTCTCACTCCCACCTCCTGATGGCTGTCACATGATGACAGAGGGGATCCTGGTCTGCAGGTTAGACCCTCAGATCTGTGACTCAGGTGTCATTGTGAGGAGGAACCATGTTAACTGAGCCTCTGTGGGGTCAGGGTTTAGGCTTTAGCTCCCTCTGGTGTCTGAATGTGGGAGCACACTGAGGCTGACAGGAGGATGACGGCGTCTTCAGAGACAGAGACAAACAAACAAACAAACACAAGAAGGATCTCATTCAGTTGTTTAGTTTGAAGCTGCAGCTCAGTTCAGCTGTCCATCAGGATCTATAGATCTGTCTGCAGTCTGAGACCTCCCATCGGCTCTGAGGCCAGCAGGACAGCAGGCGTTTGTTTTGATCCACCTGTAGTGCCAGATGGGTGGAGTCTGGCACCAAACAACACATTAGCAAGTCATTTTATCAAACACACACACGCACACACACGCACACGCACGCACACACACACACACACACACACACACACTCCCTCTGTGTGCTGTAGCCTGTGGTCTCTGTCTATTAACAAGCACCCAACGCCAAGCTGCTTTGTTCTGACCTGGAAACAACGTACAGAAGGAAGACAGCAGCTTCTACCTGAACCCCCCCCCCTCTCTCGCTCTCGCTCTCTCTCTCTCTCTCTCACTCTCTCTCTCTCTCCCCCTCTCTCCCCCTCTCTCTCTCCCTCTCTCTCTCTCTCTCTCTCTCTCTCTCTCTGTCTCTCTCTCCCTCCCTCTCCCTCTCTCTCTCTCTCTCTCTCTCTTGCCCTTCATTCGTGTAGGGCCCACATTGTGCGACCTCAGTGATCACATGTTGACTTGTTGAAGTGTATGTGTTCTCTAGTGTTCTCTAACTCTGATCCTCATCTGGACTCAGATTCTCCAGGTTCCTTGGTTGGGTTACAAAGTTGTACTTTTATGAGTGACTTAAAGTTTGTCTTTCACAGGAGAAGTAAACCCCCTCCCTCTCTCTCTCCCTCCCGCTCTCACTCCCTTTCTCTCTGTCTCTCTCCCCCTCTCTCTCCCTCTCTCTCTCTCTCTCTCTCCCTCCCTCCCTCTCTCTCTCCCTCTCCCACTCCCACTCTCCCTCCCTACCATCCCTCCCTCCCTCCCTCTCTGTCCCTCCTCTCCCTCGACCTCCCTCCTCTCCCTCTCCCCCCCCTCTCTCTCTCTCTCTCCCTCTCCCACTCTCCCTCCCTCCCTCTCTGTCCCTCCTCTCCCTCCCTCCCTCCCTCCCTCCCTCTCTCCCTCCCTCTCCCTCTCTCCCTCCCTCTCCCTCCCTCCCTCCCTCTCCCCCCCCTCTCCCTCCCTCCCTCTCTGTCCCTCCTCTCCCTCTCTCCACCCCTCTCCCTCCCTCCCTCCCTCCCTCTCCCTCCCTCCCTCCCTCCCTCTCCCCCCCCCCCTCTCTCTCTCTCTCTCTGTGCTGCAGATCATCCTGAAGTAGGGGTGAGGAGTGAGTGTTACCCAGCTGCAGTAGGATCCCCCAGGCCTCCCCCCCTGTGTAAATACTACCTGACCTCTCCTATAGAGGTCCAGCAACCTGCATGCTAAGAGTGTAACACCACCATTTAACCGTAAGAACTGCAGTGCCGGTGTAACACACACACACACACACACACACGTTAAAAAAACATAACAATATATATAAACGTATTGCTAGAAAAAACTATTAACAAGAAAAAAGTGAAAAATATTCTAATGTATAGTCCAGCATAGCCACAGACACAGGATAGAGGTTAGAGGTCATTTCACCGCTCGTTCTCCAAAGCACCGTGGATCCCCGTCTCTGTGTCCATCTGTTCCCTAAACCTCTGCACAACCGCCACCCCCCGGTTTGTGGACACGGCGCTCCTATCGCACCGGACGGAGGAACGCAGCGCCGCAGACCGCGAAGGATTCGCCCCCGGCTCTTTGGAGGGACGCCGGCCATAGGTTTGGTCCGGTGGTCTCGGCTTCTCTCTCTGCCCTCTTAAGTTGAATGTCCTCGCACGGGGACGTTCTCTCGTCAGGACGCCGCCACGAGGCTCCGCCCCTGCCAACCCGCCGACTTCTCACGTTTGGAAACGTCTCGCCAAAGTTGAAGTCTTGTGAGAAAGCAGAGCCACTTTGTTCTTCAGCTTCTGATCTCCCGGGCCGCTGCTTCACCCGGTCCACTTCAGTTTGGGTGCTGGGTCGGACAGAGCGGTGAGCGTAGAGGGGCACAGAGACACAAAGCTCCAGACCCGGCCCGGAGGCGGATGGTCTGCCGGCAGACTGGGAACCGGAGCGAGGCCCGGCAGGCTGCGGGCCCGCCGGACCGTTTGGGGGTGAATTTAAGTGCTAAGACTAAACTAACGGTGCATTTGACGACGCTCGTCAAGCTAAAGATGACTTGAACTCTGACTGGAGGTCTGATCTGTGACCCGACTATCACCGAGAATCCTGTTCCACTGGAGGAAACTGTAGAAGTGCCTAAAAAAAGATCATCAACACAACACGAGTCACACTGAAGCGTCTCACATCTGGAAAGCCCCGTAGAGTTTTCTAGCTACGCTCCTCTCTAACATCACAAGTGACTTTACCGAGACGAAAAAGAAACAAAAGAAACGACAAATCAAACCTAGCTTTGTAGAATGTGTGTGTTGAGTGGTTTACATGAGGAAGCTGAGTGAAAACAAGGTGTCGTAACCGTGTCATGTATGTAAAGTGTCTCTTACTTTGAAACCTTTATATTCACACTTCTAGAATTGTATTCAAAGTTATTTAAGGTTTGTGTTGTGTGTACTATCGAGGTATGTTTGACCTTTGACCCCCACCCCCTCACCTCCACCCGCACCTCCAGATCAATCGTTTGTTTCTAGTCCGGTCGGTCAAACGGTCTCTTGCTTTAGGCCGACGCCCCTTTACCGTGTGTGGGCGTGTTTAAGTCGCCGCACTCAGCAAACGTTTGTCTCCATTCTTCAACTTCCTGACGTAACTTCATGGTGCTTGATTAACATCGACAATCCACAATCACACCTTTAGGAGGAGGAGGGGCCAGGCGCTCTGGGCGGGGCGCTCTGTGCGTCGCTCCTCAGGCTCATCACGGTTTGTACGTAACCTTTGACGGTGGAAGGTGAAAGTTCTATTTTGTTGTAATTTATCTTGCGTTACTCTTGGTCGCATTTTAGTCGAGATGATGTTGATGTAAACTATTCTATTTTGAAATGAATGTAATTTATTGAGCTGTGCTGCATTCCGCACGGTCGGTCACTTCAAGGTCTAACCCGTCAGGTCAGCCAATGAGAGGTCGCACAAGAACAGGGGGCGGGGCTTAAAAAGAAACCCGCCCCGCAGAAAGCCAGCGGATCTTTCTCGCCTTCTCATGGAGCGGAGCGTGGCGTCGCACGGCGGTGATGAGCATAGTCGTAGATTCGCTTGTGTTGTTGGAAAAAAAAATGTTTATTGTATAGATGACATTTTACCAAAAAAAGAGAAGAAAATTTCAAAAAAGATGTACTTTTCACTCTAGTATGATAGTGTTTCATAACAATATTAAGTTGTTGCTGTGGCAACCAAATGTTGCAATTACTAAAGTTGGGTATTTTTGTAAATGACATTGTTAAGTTGACTTCCTGTTTAAATGACATTGTTAAGTTGACTTCCTGTTTGTTTTGCTAGAACACTGTACACTCGTAGATTGTAAAGGAGATTGGAACATTTCTTATTCAGTGAGATTACGACCTAATATTTTCCTTTAGCAGAGAGCAGAGCGGCGCTGTAGAGCAGAGCGGCGCTGTAGAGCTGCCAGTGTAACACGTAGAGATACAGGCATCAATGTTACATAGATTATATATATATATATATATATATATCTATAAATATATATAAAGTCAATCATCTATAAATGAGTAAGTTGAGATGTCCATGGTTGCCCTGACGACGGCCCTCTGGGTCCAGGTGTTGGAGGCGTTTGCACTTTTCATTCTGGTCAAAGATGGGATCGCTTCTTAATTTACGCCGAGGGTTCAGAGGTCACTGTCAGTACGATAAGAACTTTAATTCTTCATCTTGCATGGAAAATCCCTTGTTTTTCTTCTTAACCTCCACATGAATGTCCTGCGCCGACCGACCCCGCCCTCTCGATGTCATGTTTCTGAAACAGCCCACCGATGGTATCAAACAGAGAAACGCCAGCACTTTCTGAGCAGACTCAGCTTATCCGAACACTTTGCCTTATCTTGAGTCCACCGTGCTTGAGGTTTTACGTTTTTAGAGCTCTTAAGAAGTTAATTAAAGAAAGAAAGACTGCACCGGGTCGTCAGATCTCTCCTCGCGCTCATTTCAAGGGTAAATCTTTATATTTTTAGGTTTTATTGTTCTCACGCCGAGGCCAAAAGGAGCCGCTGCCACACGGCCAACACCCACGCCTCCCTGCTCCTGTTGTCCCGGCGTCGGCCACCAGGGGGCGACGCCGCGGGGACGCCCGTGCCAGCAGTGTTGCAGTTGAACCCTAAAAGACAAAGAGAAAAGTGAGACTGGACCACATGACCCTCATTGGATTCAGAGTTTGGATGTAATCATTTTAATGTGTGTTCTTTTGCATATATTTTATGTTTCTATAGTCAAATGTTTCTTTGGTTCCAGCAGGATAGTGTAAAATCTATTGAAAGAAAGAAAAATAAAAAAAATTCAAAGGAAGTTTGTGTGTGGTGACTGATGAGTTTCACTGTGGGAACATGAGTGAGCTTCACCCGGATCCTCCACCAGGGGGCCCCAGAGAGCCTTCTGCTCATTTAGACACCCACACACACATTCTCACTGATTTTATATTTATCTCTTTTTATTAAATGTATTTATTACATTTATTGAAATGAAGCTCATTAAACTTAAATCCTAAACACTTCAGGATTGGTTGAGGAGTTTTCCAACAGTTTGTAGTAAAAAAAAAGTTTATTTGTCTCAGGATGTTTAAACACAAACATTTGTTCTTTTTTTCGATTTTTCTAGAAACTTACATTTATTCAATACGTGTGTGTGTGTGTGTGTGTGTGTGTGTGTGCGTGCGTGTGTTTTGTTCTTCATGTCAGTTTTGGTGTAAATCGAGTTTTTCCTCATAAAGTTGGAGTTTTGGGCTGCGGTTCCTTCTGTTTCCCACCAGGGGGCGTGACCGAGCTCAGCGCAGAACCAGGAGGAAGAAGAGGAGGAAGAGGAATGCGGCGCTCAGACAGCCTAATGGCTGCAGACTCCAGGTAACCTCAGATACTGAGATCAGGTTTAATGTAAACAGAGCCTGAAGGTCTCACAGAGTAAGAAGAAGAGGAGGAATCTGACTGAGATCAACAGGGGGCATTATGGGTAAAACAGCCAGCTGCAGTCTGTAATGCAGCAAACTGCAGCTGCAGCAGCTAATGATGTCTGAGGAAACACTGCAGAGGAGAAGAGAGGCGTCTCTCTCTCTGCACGTCTCTCTCTCTGCCCCTGTCTGTCTCACTCTCTCTCTCTTTCTCTCTCTCTCTCTCTATTCTGTTTTAGTTGAGTTGCTCAGTAAAGTTTGACAGTATGCAAATGAGCTGGGCCCTGATTGGTTGTCAGTCATGTGTCACATTCCTGTTAAACTGCCTCATCACAGATCTTTGCTCTCAGACTGAGGCGCTGCTTGTTGCTCCTTTGATTTTATTTCTTCAGGTTTTCTTTTCCCTCCAGTGATCGTGCGCGTCCCCTCCCGGCTTCCATCCTCAGCTCCATCCTCCCCTCCTCCTCCTCCTCCTCCTCCTCCTCCTCTCTCCTCCTCCTCTTTGTCTGTGGCACTGTTCGCCCTCATACCTCCCTCCGGCTCGTCTCGGTGCCTCCGCCTGGGTGGATGTGTGTGCGGGGCCATGTAGCGTCTCTCTCTCTCTCCGCTGCTCGCTCGCTTCCCGCGGTTACACATGTGCCTTCCCGCCTCACGCGCGCCTCGTCCCGGCGGCCCTTCCTTCAGGACAGCGTGGGAATTTTCCACTAGACATCATTCCAGGGAAGATCCTCCAGAATCCGCCCGCATAGCGGCGCCTCCTCACGGTGCGTTACTGGGTCATGTCAGGTGCGTTTGTTTTATCCGCCCGTGAACGCGTCTTCGTCCCCTGCATGCGGGAGCCGAGCGGGCTGCGGCGCGATGCGGGAGTATAAGGTGGTGGTCCTGGGGAGCGGCGGGGTGGGGAAGTCCGCCCTCACCGTGCAGTTCGTCACCGGCACCTTCATCGAGAAGTACGACCCGACCATCGAGGACTTCTACCGCAAGGAGATCGAGGTGGACTCCTCCCCGTCCGTGCTGGAGATCCTGGACACCGCCGGCACCGAGCAGTTCGCCTCCATGCGGGACCTCTACATCCGGAACGGCCAGGGCTTCATCCTGGTCTATAGCCTGGTCAACCAGCAGAGCTTCCAGGACATCAAGCCCATGAGGGACCAGATCATCAGGGTCAAAAGGTCAGAAAGTCTGTCCGTGTGTGTGTGTGTGTGTGTGTGTGTGTGTGCTGCAGGCCTTCATAATGACTCACTCATAACCTGTTTGTCTTCACAAACTAAAAACCAAATCTAGAATCCAAACTGGATTCAATCAAATCACATCAATCAATCAATCAATCAGATCTCAGCTGTCATGTGATCAGCTGCTCCAGATTGGAACAAAATCTACAGAAAACATTGTGGACGATCACAAAACGTTTTCTGATCTAGAATCTGATGACAAAGTTCTCCATGATAACAAAGCAGTGGGGTTCCACCTGGATCCTCCTCAGGACCCCTGGAGTTC
>NW_027467223.1:27500-32500 GCF_046128005.1 Genypterus blacodes
CAGGTGCCGGTGGTGCTGGTTGGTAACAAAGTGGACCTGGAGGAGGAGAGGGAGGTCTCCCCCAGTGAGGGTCAGGCCCTGGCGGAGGACTGGGGCTGCCCCTTCATGGAGACCTCAGCTAAAAGCAAGACCATGGTGGACGAGCTCTTCGCCGAGATCGTCCGGCAGATGGACTTCTGCCCTTTGCCGGACCGGAGGGAGGCGTGCTGCCCATCGTGCAGCGTGCAGTAGGACCCAGTGGGCCTCAGCGGGGGGGGCGGTTGACTCTTAGGTGTGGATGGATTCAGGAGGTTTGGAGCGACGTGACCTCTGAACTCACAGCTTCTCTGTCTGTTGTAGCATTTTGCAGATGTTTGGCGTTCAGGTCTGTAAACTCTGAAAGCTTCTTCTGCTGCAGGAAACATCACAGCCTCCTTCAAACACAGAGCCGTGTATGGATAAGGACATGTATGTAACCAAGCTCCTGTCTCCATGTAGAGGAGCTTTAGAGGCTCTAACACCTGATCATGGATCCATCAGGGTCCATTAGAGACCTACAGACCTGAAGAGGAGAAGAAGAAGAACATCTACACACTGAGACCTACAGACCTGAGGAGAAGAACATCTACACACTGAGACCTACAGACCTGAAGAGGAGGAGGAGAACATCTACACACTGACACACACAGAGGAACACAGAGGTCAGAGGTCATTTCAGCAAACATCATGAAGTTGAGTAACTGTATGTGTGGAGGGTCAAAGGTCGTCACTGACTGATATCAGAGTGACAGAAGGTGAACAAACCAAAAATTGAACTTTTAACCCTCAACCAATCATCAAGCACAGTGAACGCCACAAACTGACAGGAAGTGAGGAGGAGGACTTTCCTTCCAAACGCACTCCGCCTCCCTCCTCCGTCACCGTCCGCCTGATTAACCCTTTCTCTCTGGGTTTCCCAAAAGCACCGCAGTGCCAAAATCATCTTGAAAGCCACCGACAGAGAAGATCATCGTGCTAAAGGCTTTTGGGAATCCAGCCACAGGTGAGGTCAGAGGTCAGAGAGCAGGGGCTGCTGGGTTTCTCCCTCCCTCTTCCTCTTCTTCTGCTCTGGTTTTTGCACTTTGTGGACTTTGTACAACGTGTGCCAGGCGAGATCAACAACACCCAGACCATGGTTGACCTTCAGTGGCGTCGCTGTGAACGATGCATGATAAATCCCACCTGTATTCTGACAAGAAGGCGGCGGTCCAGACGTCTGTATCCAGGGCCGTAGCTATGACGACGTTAGGGGGCGGTCACATGTACGGGTAAAGGATAAGGACTCAGAGACGCTGACATGAAAGAAGTAAACACCTGAAGGAAACTTCCTGTAAGCACATCTGAGCTGAAGTTAGACTCTAACACATGTTTGACTGAGAAATCAAGACTGAAGACTGAACCACCTTCACTGAGAATGTTCCACATGTATGACACACCAGGTATTATATGAGATGCTGACTGGCGGCTCAGTAGAAGAAGAAACATGCAAACAGAGTAAAGTTTGTGATCTTTATGTGTGATTATTTATTCTTCTTCTCATCTTAACGTTGTGTCTGATCCCAGACGTGCCAAAGCTTCTGAAGCCTCTTTTCTTCTTCTATCAGATCAATCATCCATCCAAAGTCACACACATATCAGTAAACTGTCAGATTAGAGGAGACGAGTCACCCACCGAGTCACAGAGTCAGACAGCGAGTCAAGGAATCCCAGACGCTCTCCATGTTTCTCTGTGTTCAGTGTTTTGTAGCCTGAAGCTTCCGTGTTTGCACAAAGGAGAAAGACGCTGACCAACATTACGTCCTGTCAGAATACGGGTGGGAAACTAACGGGGTGTGAAGGAGACCCCTGCTGGAGATCAGAAGAACAGCAGGAAGAATGAGTGAATGTTTCATCCAGAATATTCCAAATGTTGATATGTTTGTTGCCGTGGGTAACGTGTGCATGTTTCCACTTTACTGTCACACTGACGCAGACACACACCTTCATCACAGACGTGTCACACAAACATCGTGTCAGTGTGTAGTTTGTTTATTAGACACATCACATATGTTAGCAGTGCACTTTTTTTCAACAAAAATAAATCTTTACGCACAAATGTGGCGTGTTTATTATTTATTGTTTTAAAAAGCCGATGTGAGGAGCAACCGTGGGCTCATAGAGCGGTCAGTGAGTGAGACAGGCCCCAGTGCGGCGAGACCTGGCATCGCTCTCCTCTGTGTCGATGGCGGCTGCATGATGGACGAGGTTTTAGTCTCTGGCTCTGGTTTGTGCCCTCAAACAGCCAACCAGCGTTTGTCACGTTCCGCCTCCATTAGACTCCATTAGGGGATGAAGCCGGGAACGTGAGGCTGCGGAGCCAAGATGAAGATGATGAAGTGCGGTCTTCATCAGAGTGAGTCTCTCTACTCCATGATGCTTTACAAAGATGCAGTAGATAACAGAACTCCACTATAAGCATCCAGGGAATATCAGGAACACACAGAAATGAGTGTCATTATTTATTAGCGTCATTAAGATTTTCATGGAGGCAAAATAGATTTGTGGTTCAAATGTTTTCTGTTTTCAGGCAAATGCTGAGGTTCTTTTCCCCACAGATCCAAACTTGTATCATATTTTAACGAGTAAAGTTACAAGTTCGTGGTTTTGTGTCTTTTTGTCTTTGTTTGTTCGTTCTTCTTTATTTCTCCTGCAGGATCTTCATCACATCGTTAAGTTTTTCGATAGCAACAGCGACACTATGTGGCAGGAAATGGAACTGCTATTGGACCTCATGGGGGCGGAACGCGGAACCTTTGAGCTTCTGGCGCGTGTTCCTGCCCGGACGGACAGAGCCGCAGCACCCAGCCGTCATGGCGTCCTTCAGCAGCGCACAGTAACAAACGCGTTTCTCTTTCACCTGTTTGTCTCTTTTTCTCTCCATGGTGTCACCGTGGAAACACCTGTCCATCATGGCGAGCAGGAGCGCGTGCAGACTGTTACATCCACGTAAGTGACGTCATGGCCACAGCGTTAGCATGTGAGCTAGCATGTGAGCTAGCTAGAGTCTGACAGTTTGGGTTTAGATCAGAGAGAGAGAGAGAGAGAGAGAGAGGCAGGCAGGCAGGCAGAGAGTGTGTGTGAGAGAGAGAGGCAGAGAGTGTGAGAGAGAGAGAGAGAGAGAGGCAGTGAGAGAGAGAGAGGCAGAGAGTGTGTGAGAGAGAGAGAGAGAGGCAGAGAGTGTGTGAGAGAGAGAGAGAGAGAGAGGCAGAGAGTGTGTGAGAGAGAGAGAGAGAGGCAGAGAGTGTGTGAGAGAGAGAGAGAGGCTTGGAGAGAGAGAGAGAGAGAGAGAGGCAGAGAGTGAGAGAGAGAGAGAGGCAGTGAGAGAGAGAGAGAGAGAGAGAGAGGCAGAGAGTGAGAGAGAGAGAGGCAGAGAGTGTGTGAGAGAGAGAGAGGGGCAGAGAGAGTGAGAGTGAGAGAGAGAGAGAGAGAGAGAGAGAGAGAGAGAGAGAGAGAGAGACTGTGTACACAGTCCAGTCTCACTTCAGGAAGGGCAGCTGTCTGTCACTGAGAGAGCTCAGGAGACACAGAGCTGAATCAGTTGATCGACTCTCCTCTTCATCTCCCTCCTCTCCCTCCCTCCTCCTCCTCCCCCCCAGGCTTCTCCTCCTCTGTGGCGTCCTCTGTCCTGTCTCCTCAGGAGTGTGCTCTTGGTCGTAGTGAGCTCTTCTCCAGGGAGGCGGCCCGTCAGAGGTCCCTGTTCCCCCGGGTGGAGAAGGTGGAGGTGTGTGTTCAGGGTCCAGGTCTGGACGGGACCCTGCTGGTGATGAACAGGGGGATGTCCACGCCCCTCAGCTGTGCCAGGCGTGAGTCACACACCTTTATTCTGAAGGAGCGTCTCAGCACTTTGTCTGCTTGTGGCCTGACTCACTTCCTGTCATTCACTTCCTGTGTTTCACTTCATGTGGTTCACTTCCTGTCACAGACTTGACAGATTTCCATGTGAGCAGTTCGGCTCTGGCGCTGGTGGACGGCGAGCTGTGGTCCCTGAACCGACCGCTCACACACTCCTGTACGCTGACCCTGCTGACCTTCAGGGACGCCGACCCCTCACTGGTCAACCAGGTGACTCACACACAAACACTCACTCACTCACTCACTCACTCACTCACTCTCATACACACACACTTGTGTAGTTTGTTCAGTCTCACACCAGGGGGCGCTGCTCTGCTTGGACTGCTGAGAATGAAGGACAAACGATGATGTCACGATGATTGGATCTGAATAAATGAGTGCAACTTAAAGCGTACACACACACTCACACACACACACACACACACACACACACACACACACACACACACACCTTGTGCTGTTTGCTGGATGAACTAATCATTAATCCATAGTGGGCGTGTCCCTCAGGCGTACTGGCGCTCGTGTGCGGCCCTGCTGGGTCAGGTCCTGGAGACGGCCTTCAAGGACCAGTTCAGTGTGGAGCTGCTGCCGTCTCCACAGCTCCCAGGTAAACATCCATCATCCCTCCATTATCCATCCACTGATTGATTGATTGATTGATTGATTGATGGATTAGTAGTTCAGATGTTTGCACAGTGATCAGTCAGATTCAGTTTGTTTGTTGTTGTTGCAGTGAGCAGTGGAGCGTTCTGCTGTGATGTGGTGCTGGACCCCCAACTGGACCCCTGGACCCCCTCACAGGTCTGTGTGTGTGTGTGTGTGTGTGTGTGTGTGTGTGTGTGTGTGTGTGTGTGTGTGTGTGTAAACATGCTCTCTGTCTCTTTACCCAGGAGTCTTTGCGCTCTCTGACCCGTGGCGCCCTGCAGCTCATCCAGAAGGATTTACCCTGGGAGCCTCTGGAGGTGGAGCCTCCTGTGGCCCTGGAGGTCTTCTCTCACAGCAGGTATCTGTCTCCTCCTCTGTCCTCCTGCCTTCTCCTCTGTCCTCCTGCCTTCTCCTCTGTCCTCCTGTCTCCTCCTCTGTCCTCCTGT
>NW_027467224.1:0-30000 GCF_046128005.1 Genypterus blacodes
GAACCTGCACCATGTTTCAGATCAGAGGCCCCAGAACCATGAGACCCAAACCACCAAGTTAAAGAAGATCACAATGATTCAGACCTACGACCTTCATGATGCTCCACAGACACACACACACACACTGCTGATGAGCCACAGCAGCCACCATGTCCACTGCTCCAGATTAAAGGGACCAATCACCAAGCCTGTGCTGTCCCATCGTCCCTGAAGGCCTCACGTCACCCACATGCATGATGGAGGAGGAGGCTCTCATTGATCCGTGTCCCTGTGTTACTGCAGACATCGATACAGCCGGGCACACACACACACACACGCACACGCACACACACACACACACACACACACACACACAGAGTAAGAGGCGTTCACTGGGGTCGGAAATCTGTCTGTCCTGCCAGCAAATGTATCCACAGCGCCATCTACAGGTGTTTAGCTTCATGGGAAACTAGTGAAGTTTAGAGGTCACACATCTCACACACACATTCATCTACTACCAGATCTATTACTACTGCCCATGAATACTTTTGCATGGGAATAAGCACGTATATGAATGAGCTGCCTCAATGTGTGTGTGTGTGAGGCAGTAAACAGGTTTGGGAGGGCACCCCTTCCATCAGGGACGTCAGGAACCCTTAGGTTGCTAGGCAACGCAAGGAAGGCATGTGTTACTGCAGGGGTTCCTCACATCTGCCCAAAACATGCTGCTGCTGGAGAGGCAGGTAAAGATCTACACACACACACACACACACCTTCCATAGTCAGCTGACTCCATGGAGACTCACAATCTAACACACACCCCTGGAGCACTCAGGAGCAGCGTCTGTGCCAGTGTGTGCTGCTGAAGCCCGTCTGTCTCCCTGCACCAACACAAGCATTCAGAGCAAACAATGAACATTCAGCTGCTGCATCCCTATCAAATCATCTCAGACCTCCAGACCCTACAGAGGGGACAGAGAGAGGCTGGGTGAGGGACAGAGAGGAGAGAGAGAGGCTGGGTGAGGGACAGAGAGGAGAGAGAGAGGCTGGGTGAGGGACAGAGAGGAGAGAGAGGCTGGGTGAGGGACAGAGGGGGGAGAGAGAGAGGCTGGGTGAGGGACAGAGAGGAGAGAGAGGCTGGGTGAGGGACAGAGAGGAGAGAGAGAGGCTGGGTGAGGGACAGAGAGGAGAGAGAGGCTGGGTGAGGGACAGAGAGGAGAGAGAGAGGCTGGGTGAGGGACAGAGAGGAGAGAGAGGCTGGGTGAGGGACAGAGGGGGGAACGAGAGAGGCTGGGTGAGGGACAGAGAGGAGAGAGAGAGGCTGGGTGAGGGACAGAGAGGAGAGAGAGAGGCTGGGTGAGGGACAGAGAGGACAGAGAGAGGCTGGGTGAGGGACAGAGAGGACAGAGAGGCTGGGTGAGGGACAGAGAGGAGAGAGAGAGGCTGGGTGAGGGACAGAGGGGAGAGAGAGGCTGGGTGAGGGACAGAGAGGAGAGAGAGAGGCTGGGTGAGGGACAGAGGGGAGAGAGAGAGAGGCTGGGTGAGGGACAGAGAGGAGAGAGAGAGGCTGGGTGAGGGACAGAGAGGAGAGAGAGGCTGGGTGAGGGACAGAGAGGA
The DNA here is from genome assembly GCF_046128005.1 of Genypterus blacodes. Lineage (NCBI taxonomy): Eukaryota > Metazoa > Chordata > Actinopteri > Ophidiiformes > Ophidiidae > Genypterus > Genypterus blacodes. Next base: position 1,597 of record NW_027467224.1, read on the forward strand.
GAGAGAGAGGCTGGGTGAGGGCCAGAGAGGAGAGAGAGGCTAGGTGAGGGACAGAGAGGAGAGAGAGAGAGGCTGGGTGAGGGACAGAGGGGGGAGAGAGAGAGGCTGGGTGAGGGACAGAGAGAGGAGAGAGAGAGGCTGGGTGAGGGACAGAGAGGAGAGAGAGGCTGGGTGAGGGACAGAGGGGGGAGAGAGAGAGGCTGGGTGAGGGACAGAGAGGAGAGAGAGAGGCTGGGTGAGGGACAGAGAGGAGAGAGAGAGGCTGGGCGAGGGACAGAGGGGAGAGAGAGAGGCTGGGTGAGGGACAGAGAGGAGAGAGAGGCTGGGTGAGGGACAGAGAGGAGAGAGAGGCTGGGTGAGGGACAGAGAGAAGAGAGAGAGGCTGGGTGAGGGGCAGAGAGGAGAGAGAGAGAGAGGCTGGGTGAGGGACAGAGGGGAGAGAGAGAGGCTGGGTGAGGGACAGAGAGGAGAGAGAGAGAGAGGCTGGGTGAGGGACAGAGGGGAGAGAGAGAGAGAGGCTGGGTGAGGGACAGAGGGGAGAGAGAGGCTGGGTGAGGGACAGAGGGGAGAGAGAGGCTGAGGGCGTTTCTACCTGCGACATGACGAGCCACACCAAGACAAATCAACCATGGGGATGAGGTGAAGATGTCTGCATGTATCCTGATCCAGCGCTACAAACACACATGACGCAGCAGCAGCAGCCTCAGCCTCAGCCTCAGAAGCAGCAGCCTCAGCCTCAGCCTCAGCCTCAGAAGCAGCAGCCTCAGCCTCAGCCTCAGCCTCAGCCTCACTCCTGTTGCAGCTTGTTTGTGGTCACATCCACAGCAGAAAACTAAATCCTCAACACACGTAGGCATGACCACAGAGATCCACACGGGCTGACACGAGAGCACACTGTAGCACACACACACACACACACACTTCTCCATCTCAGTGCACTGTAGAAAATGACTCACGCCACACAGTGCAGCATGATGCAGAGCCTACCTCCACCTCCTCACCAATCTGAGGCTTTTTGGGGGTGGGAGTGGGGGTGGGGGGGGCCTACCAGTAGGCGCCGGTGGAGCCTCCTGGTTCTCCTCAGGGTGCCCATAATGCGGCGGCCCATCTTTTTGGCGTACCACACAGAGTTGAGCATGCTGCTTGTTGCCGCGGCGGAGGCGGGTTGGGTTTCCTCCTCCCGCTCCTGCTGCAGGCTGAGAAGAGGCGGACGTGGCGCCGGCTGTGGAGCGGACGACGGGAGGGGGGGCTGTTACTCAACCCCCGGGTCCCCCCCCCCCCCCCCCCCCCCCCCTCCTCTTTCTCCTCCTCTTTTACCAGCTATCCTCTCCCGCTCCTCATAAACAGAGAGGCTGCAGACGAGCGGGGCGCCGGAGTCGATCTCTGGTCCGCTGCAGCTGCTAGAAAAGGAGCGACGGAGCGGAGAGGAGCATCCGTCCTCCCTCCCGGCTACTAACAGGTCTGATCTACGCCCGCCGCAAACAGCCGCCGGTTAACGGGAGGCGGCGGCCGTTGGACTTGACGGGAAAAGGAGCGAGACGATCAGCCGACGGGGGAGGAGGAACCTGCCGGGAGGAGAGAGCATGGTGCTGCCACAGAGCGAGAAGGAGGGAGCAGGAGCAGGAGCAGACAGCAACAACACACTGCAGGGATGATGAGAGGACGGACAGGGAGGGAGAGGGGGGGGAGAGAGGGAGGGGGGGGGGAGAGAGGGGGGGAGAGAGAGAGGGGGGGGGAGAGAGAGGGGGGGGGGGAGAGAGAGAGAGGGGGGGAGAGGAAGAGAGAGAGGGGGGGGAGAGGAAGAGAGAGAGAGGGGGGAGAGGAAGAGAGAGAGGGGAGAGAGGGAGGGAGGGAGGGAGAGAGAGAAAGAGGGGGGGAGAGAGAGGAAGAGAGGGGGGAGAGAGAAAGAGAGAGGGGGGGAGGGAGTGTGTGTATTCAGAAGGCAGAGGGAGTGAAGGCAGTGGAGGAACTTCGTCTTCTGATCTCTTCTCTCTGCATTCTGGAAATGTTATGCAGCTCCTCTCCTCCTCCTCCTCCCTCTCCTCCTCCTCCCTCTCCCCTCCTCCCCCCCTCTGGCTCTCAGTCTCTAGTGGGTGACATCGTGCCGCCCTTATTCCCACTTCAGCTCTTAGACTTAAGTCCTTTTCCAAACATGAGTCAGCAGGTGAGACCAGCAGAGTGCTGAGTGAGCGGGGGGGGTGAAGAGGAAGAGGAGGGTAGAGACCTTCCTCATGTAGTCTGAAAGATTGAAGATGGAATGGAAGCTCCACAACTACACACAACAAGGGAAGACTCCAGAAACCTTTGGAGCGACAGGGCTCAGCTGTAGGGGGCGACTGAGCCTCAGCAGGGCACAAAGGCTGGGACGTGTTCCACTTTCACCACGACCCCTAACTGTGACCAGGCCGAGCTGTAGAGAGTCCGGGTCAGTCTGGGTTCAGAGGTCATTGGTAAATCAGGTTAAGGTCTGCAGTGTAAGCCTGAGCTGAGTCTGATCCAGACTCATTCACTCTGCCTAAGAATCCCAAACACAGTTGGAACACACCACCTGAACCTTCCATCATGTTCCTGAAGCCGGGGTCTATAAATAGAGGCGGTCTGCTCTCCCAGCATGCTCTGCTGAGGGGAGGAAGTGAAGTGTGGCAGGCAGGAAGCGGCCCTGCATTAGCCACGAGTCGTTTCATGGCCCCTGGTTCCTCTGTGTAGGGGCTAAATATACATCACACACACACACACACACACACACACACACACACACACACACACACACACACACACACACACACACACACACACACACACACACACACACACACACACACACACACACACACACACACAGCCTCACTAAATCTGTCCTTGTCCTTCGTCACAGGTTCAAACCTCTCCTCCTCCTCATTCAAAGACCTCCATTTTCCTGCCGTCAGGATTTTCTCGTGTCGGCATTCATCTCCTGTGTTGCCATGGTGCTGCTGAGGAGAGCGAGCGAGAGACAGAGGATGAGAGATGGGGCGGGCAGTTTGTCCTCCAGCGTCTTTGTGGGATGTGAAGAATCATTCATTTGCTTTATGGTGGTGAAGGTGATGAAGATAGCGGCCTGCTGACGTCAGGCAGGAGGAAGAGACGCAGATGAGATGCAGAGGGAACAGTACATCTGCACGGCAGCCGGCAACCACTTCCTGCTGAGGAGACGGTGATCCTGCTCACTGAGCCAACCAACGTGTGGAGCTTCATCTCCTCCATCCGAGGCTCCTCCTCATCCTCACCATGTCAACATGTGAGCCGGAGAAGTGATGGAGAAAACATCACAACACACAGGAACCTGCTTTCACTTCACATCAGGCCTAATCAATCAATACACACACACACACACACAAGTAGAAGCAGCAGCTCCTGAAACACACATTGCAGCTCTGACTGTCTCATGAATGGAAAGCTTCTATGTGTTTAGTAAGTAAGCAACCAGCGGTGTGACCAGAACCTGCATGTGTCCTGCATCAACAACAAGTGACAGTGGAACAATCATCATGCAGGTGAGAGACGTCCTTGTGTCTTAAAGTCATTACGTATCTTCTCGTCTCTCTCACGGTGACACACACACGCACACACGCGCGCGCACACACACACACACACACACACGTACAGACATGTGTACTTGGTAACTGACATAAGGAGCAGATTCATCAGTTTTCAAAATCAAATCATAACGGATCGGCAGCCCAGCGTGATCTCAGAGTTCAATGGTGGTGGTGAGGGAAAGGGGGCGGGGTTTACCTGGGTCGGGGGATAGGGATTGGAGGAGCAGGAGGGGAGGGGGCTGTCCTCACTGGGGGGGTAGAGGGTGGAGGGTGTAGGGGAGGGGAGCTCCATGTGATGCTGTCCTAAACCTGGAGAGCCGTCAAGGATGCACTCCAGGGACGCTACCTACAAGAGGGGAGGAGAAGAAGAAGAGAGAGGAGGAGGAGGGGGAGGAGGAGGAGTCAGAACAGGGCAACGTGGAGGACAGAGACACAAGGCAGAAGATTCTCAGAGAGGGGGGGGAGAGAGAGAGAGAGAGAGACAGAGAGACGGAGAGAGAGACAGACAGACAGAGAGACAGAGAGAGAGAGAGAGAGACAGAGAGAGAGAGAGAGAGACAGCGAGAGAGACAGAGAGAGAGAGAGAAAGAGAGAGACAGAGAGAGAGAGAGAGAGAGAGACAGCGAGAGACAGCGAGAGAGAGAAAGAGAGAGAGAGGCAGAGAGAGAGAGAGAGAGAGAATGGTGAAGTAGAGTTGAATCAAGAGAGTGAGACAGGGACACAAAACAAAGACACATGAGGTTCTTGAAGTTTGGGCTGATGCTGATTGTTTTTATCAGCTGAGGCACAGTGTGCTGCGTCAGGTCCACCTTCAGATATACACCTGAGAGTGAGACAGGACCACCCAGCGACACACAGGAAGTGAAGAGGAGGGAGAGTGATGAGGGAGTGAAGCTTCTATCAGAAGACGTAGATCTTCATCATCTCTCTGTTTGTCCATTATCAAGTAATGGATTAGATGACACACACACACACACACACACACACACACACACACACACACACACACACACACACACACACACACACACAGCAGTATGTGTGATCACCACAGGGGGGCAGGAACACTCAGCTGATTTACAGAACATCTGAGCTCTGAACTCAAACTGGGTCTGGACGCTGTGAGCCAATCAGAATCATTCTCCCTCCTTTCTTCCCATGCTGCCGTTTCATTCAGTCACAGTTCACAGTATTCATTGTAAAGGGATGAAGCATACAGTTTGGGATTATTGATTGATTGATTGATTGGAGGAATCTCTGGATGTGTGTGTGTGTGTGTGTGTGTGTGTGTGTGTGTGTGTGTGTGCGTGTGTGTACCAGGTTTAATCCACTGTGGATTACAGTCGAGAGGCAGAGCTTCATTTGTGTGAATGTGATGAACACGCAAAGAAATTAAAATACACAAACAGACGCACAACTTTACTGGCGTTTGGGAGACCAGCAAGACCACAGACCTGAACCTGGACCTGAACCTGGACCCCGACCTGGACCTGCATTTGTCTGAATGAGTCTGAACAGCTACAAATATAAAAGTGAGAGAACCCTGAGAGTTTATGAAACCATTCTAATGACAAACGACCACTAAAGTCAGCGTAATGATGTTAGCCGTTGCTGTGGTAACGCTTCTCTGATGGGGCTGAGAGCTTATTGGACGTGGCTGTGCTGACCTCATCCATCAGGGACGCTCGGCCTGACATTTCCAGAGCTGCACTGATCTGTGACGCTCTGTGACATTTGCTCCGACTGATCCCAGATCCTGAGAGCAGCTCGGGATGTGAGTGAGTCAACGGCGGGAACAGATCAGAACCTGGACGGCTGTAGTTTGTAGACAGTAGGACCGGGTTGGAGAAGATGCCTGTGTCAACAACTACAACTAACTAGAGACCAATCAATCAGAACTAAGCTGTGAAGAAACTAACTAACTGAACCTGGCGTTCCTCTGTTGGCGTTCAGACGACGGTTCTACTCTGCTACTTTCCCTTCAACAATAAAGTGAAGAATGAGAGTTGAACAGTGCCGTTAAAGTGGGGAGTTCAGACGAGCAGAGAGGGAGAGACTCTGGAGAGAGAAGGAGGAGCAGGAGAGTGGCCCGGTGGACTCGTACCTTCATGGGAGAGATGTGAGCGTGGGTGACGTATCCGTGGACATTCTCGATCTGGGAGAGGTTCTTCTCTGCTACCTGGACCAGCTCCGGCCCCCCCGCCTCCTCCGTCAGCTGGGGGGAGCTCTGGTCCTGGAGAGACGAGTCCTCATCGTTGTGTCTGTACTTCTGAAACGGGACGCACAATGAGAAGAGAACAGTCAACAACAACAACAACAGGAGGGGGGAGGGGAGTGAAAGGAAACCTGCCACAAGGAGGGAGAACTGAAACCAGAACTTTCACAGCAGGAAGAGGCTGCAGTTTGGTTTGAAAGGTCTGACAGCAGATGAGTCTGGGGAGCATTCTGGGACTTCTGGAGGAGTTGGACATGTTCCAATATGAAAGCTTCCTCCTGTGTGATCAGTGCCAGTTTGCATTCACCCAACACTCTGAGCCGACCACTCCATTAGAGGAAGACGCCACCTAGATGCTTTGACACAGATAGAATACAGAGGACCGGAGAGAATAAGGGGAAAGTCCACCGATCCAGTTCCAATCCCATCATCAGACTGTGGGCGACGCACTGTGCTTCAATCTGCACGACGCCATGTTCCTGATGTTTGAAACAAAAACAAATGCAGCTCTAAAAACATCCAAATGAAAGCACACAGAGGTCAGACAGCAGCACTGAGTCAAGAGGCTGCATCAGGCAAAGCTGCTGGGACAATGGCACAATGCTGGTTGCCAAGGGAACAGGTTCACTTTGACAGGGACTGCCTCCATGCTCGACTACTCAGCTGGGAGTGACTCATTCATGAAACACAACAAGAGAAGAGAAATATGGAGTTTGTTGTTGAGTGGCATGAGAGGAGAGGAAGCAGGCCTCCTCACACAGGATGCACGGATGTGTGTGTGTGTGTGCAGAATGAGGATGTTGCTGTTCTACCTGCACCTCTATGTTCTTTACACGGACGGGACTCAGGTCCGGTTCCACATGAGTGAGGTATGAAGAGAACAAACCACAGGCAGATAAAGAAACCTAAACTAATTGTACATTTGCTTCTACTTTGCATCATTCTCTCTCTACTAACTTGTTTTGTATCAAACAGGACGAGCGGCAGCCTGAGAAGCTTCAACAAACATCAGATCATTACCAAACAAAGTGAGAAACGCCCACGTTCATGTTCCAACACTAAGGAAACATCAGTGCAGAGAGATTGAGCTCTTATTTTCGGAGCGCAGGAACCCAACTTTCATCAGACAGGAGGACGGACGAGGGAAACCCTGAGACTCCAAACGCTTCAGGAGAAACTTCCATCGACATGTGAGCACCAAAATCCACATGCTGAACGGGCTGAAGGTGGGAGGAGGCACTGAGGCTGAGGCTGAGGCTGAGGCTGAGCTGTCAGACTGCTGTGATGAGCCGCTCGCCACAGAGGAGAGCTGTCTCCTAGCAACCACAGACAGAAGAACTACCGGACGCTGTATAGCAACCAGCCTGCAGGCTCCATCTGTCTGAAGGAGCTCGCACGCACGCACACACACACACGCACACACACACACACACACACACCTTAGTATTAAGTCCTTATTTAAGCAGCAAACACACTTCAGCATATAGCAGTGTAAAGCCGACACTCTGTGAAGGGCGCCGGCTCCATCCATCAGGCCCAGCCGCCAGCCCTAACGTTTGGGGGTGGGGGCGGAGCCGTCATATAGATGTCATATAGTCCCTGGACACAGAAATGTACTTTAATTTAACCAAGGCACCATGAATGCAACACTGAGCCTCTCATCCTGCCTGCATACGGCTCAGCTTTAAAGCCTTAAAGAACACACACACACACACACACACACACACACACACACACACGCTCCACACACGCTCCACACACGCTCCTCACACACACACACACTCCCTCCTTACAATCTGCTCTGCTGCTTCTGTGATCATTACAGGCTAAGCTGACACACACACACACACACTCATCTGATCGGAGCCAAACTCTTCCTCTTCTTCTTCCTCTCTTACAGCGGCCCTGTCAGTGTCACATGTTACCCATCATGCAGCGGGGCGTCCCACTCTGACTTCATCTTTACATCTGATGTGGCTCCGCCTCCAGCAGACAGGTTGGGACATTTTCTGCCATCACACACCACAGTGAGATGACCTGCCACCTGCTCTGGCTGAGGATGATCAGCTAAAGGAGGGGAGGAGGAAGAGTGGAGGCTTCCAGGAGTGTGATGACACCGTCAGCCTCCTCTTCCTCCTCCGAGAGGCAGGAAGGCGAAGGAGGAGGAAGAGGAGGAGGCACATTGCAAACTCCTGCCTGCCAAAAGCTGCTATAAATAGGAGCATCACCACTGAGCGGGTGAAGCGAGGAGGAAGAGGAGGAGGAGGAGGAGGAGAGGGGTTTGGATGATTCAGGGATGAAGGCAGAATGCTGGCAGATGGGGGAAGCAGGAGAGCAGTGGGCTCAGACTGGAAGCTTCAGTCTGTTGGTCCATCAGCTTCATCACTGAACACTGAGTGACTGAAGATGAAGATGAAGCATTGTAGCTGTGACAGCATCAAACTCTCTCTGCTTCCTCCAGCTCACTTTGAAGTGCCTCTTAAACGTTTCATGTTGAGGCTTCAAATTCATCATTTAATAAAGGCAGAACCTTTAAAACTCTTAGATTGTATCACCGCACATCAGGACGTTTAGAGCCTCGCTAGTTTGAGTCAGAGCGCCACAGCTGCCAGCTTCCCTAGCTAGCTACACACTAGCATGGCTGCTACACACTAGCATGGCCTTCTAGTCCTTCTGAAGCAGCAGCGTCAGGTGAGTCACAGCTGCATTAGCGGAGGTTTGACTCTGCTGCCATCATTACGTTAGCATCTCAGTACCTGGGCTGAAGCAGAGCGGCCGTTTCTCTCTGTTGATGTAGCGTGAAGCAGCCGCACAGAGCGCGGGCTAACGTCACACATCAGAGCTGACTCTGACTCTAAGCTGATTTTGACCTGACTCTAACCTGACTGACTCTAATCTGACTCTGACTCTGACCTGAATGTTTTATCTATGAAGCTAACATCAAACTCCCTGCTGGCTAAATGCTTTATGATGCTAGTATTGATGACTTCCTGCCCGGTGGCCAGCACAGCCGATCAATGGCAGCGGATCAATGGGACTTAATTAAGACCGGACGCAATCAAACTGTCACGCCGCCAAACGTACGGGCGGCAGGAAACCCAGGCTGGACTCAGAGTGTGTGTGTGTGTGTGTGTGTGTGTGTGTGTGTGTGTGTGTGTGTGTGTGTGTGTGTGTGTGTGTGTGTGTGTGTGTGTGTGTTTACATCAAACCTCCAGCCTGATGTTCAAAGGGGGCGGGGCCATCTCATCCCACAGATTAACAGCAGACATTCATCCCAGCGGCTCCTGTGCCTGAGGGGTCAGAGGTCAGCACGGCCACCACATGATACAGTGATGTGTTGAGCAGGTCAAAGGTCAAACTGAGGTCTGCTGATTAACAACAAGTCTCAGTAATCTGACAGGAAAAACAACTGAGGGAGCAACAGTCTGCTGAAACTCTAGAGAATATGTGATCTATAATCTATAATCTATACAGCACACAGGGATTAACGCCTGACTGCTGTGTTTACAGTGGCAGCAGATGTTCTGTCAGTGGGAGGATTATCTTTATGAACAGCTGCTCTTCATCTGTGTTTGATCAGTCAGTCAGTTTGTTACATGAGACAGGAAGGAGCTTTGTTCTGCCTCCTTCTTTGAGTTTGAGGGACAGACATGTAGAAGATCAGGGCCATGTTACCATTTGTCCCCAGGAACCTAAAGTGATCATTCAGTAATAATCACACTGATCAGCTCTCAGTGATCTTAAGAGAAGGAAACACTGACGGGTTTGAAGGAAATGACTTCCTCTCCTAAATGTACAAAACTGAACCAACACACACACCAAACACACACACACACACACCAAACACACACACAGCTAGTTTGTCTTCTTCTTCTCCACTTCCTGCCCGTTGTCACAGTGACCCATCACTCACCCCAGCAGATCAAACACGGCACCTTTCCCAGGATTCCCTTCTTCCACCGGGGCTCACCCACGTCACCCCCTCCCCCTCCCCTCCTCCTCCTCCTAGGCGTCTCACCCACCTTGCAGCCGAACATGAGGGAGATGGTGCTGTTGGTGCAGGCCACCTTGCAGTGGCACAGCATGGGAGAGAAACACTCCATCTTCTTCATGCTGGGGGACATCTTGTCGGCGGCGGCGGGGCAGTTTGCCGACAGCCGACTCCGGCGGGAGGAGGAACGGCGGCTCCTCCCGTGCCGCCCGGCTCCCCCGGCAGCACCTCCTCCACCTCCACCGTCTCCAGCGCCTCCTCCTCCTCCGCTGCTGCTGCTGCTGCTCCCTGCTCTCACCATCCGCCCTCATTCCTTGCATCGCTCCATCACGACGGGGAGAAAAGGACTCCCAGAGCTCTTCCTTCATTCAGGGAGAACACCCCCCCTTTGCTCTCACTCCTCCTCCTCCTCCTCCTCTGCTGTTCTTCTTCCGTTAAATTATATTCCTCTACCTCTTGACCTCCTCTCAGCAGTTCACCTCCACTCCTGTCTCCTTTCCCTGTCGTGCTCTCTCTCCCTGTCTCTCTCTACAGCCAACACACAGTGACAGAGTGATGATGGGAGCCGGAACTAGCAAGAGCAGTTGTGCCTGTGCCTGTGTGTGTGTTTGTGTGTGTGTGTGTGTTAAGCTCTCCTCTGTGTATCTGTGGTGGTGTGTTTGGGAGCTGGAGGGGTGGGGGGTGGGGTGGGGGTTGATCACATGACTCACTGGAAACGAGGAGGCTTGAACAAGAGGGTGAGGAGAGAGAGAGAGAGAGAGAGAGAGAGCGAGAGCGAGAGAATCCTCAGGGAAGGTAAAGGATGTAGGACAGAGTCAGTGATGTGTGAGAGGAGGAGGAGGAGCAAGCGATGAGGCAGAGTTTGCACTGAAACTTTACCAAACTGCTAAGAATATTCTCTGCAGACACACCGGGGCAGCTCACACACACACACACACACACACACACACACACACACACACACACACACACACACACACACACACACACACACGCCATACTAACATTCACCACTGAACCAATTAGGTCGGGAACACACAACATATCTGACCTGTGAGAGTCTCTCTATATGTATATGTGTGAGTGTGTGTGTGTGTGTGTGTGTGTGTGTGTAAAGGAATCAGGAAACACAGATTTCATCGGAGCTGAGATTTGTGTCCTTCCACCGCACTCCCATCCCCCGTTCATTGGAGTGTTTATCAGCACGTCCACATCACACACTCTCTCACACACACACACACACACACTATATCCATCGTACCTCTGTCTGCTTAATCATTTGGGTGAAGAGGAGGAGAGAAAGAAAATGTGTGAAGGAGAGAGAGAAAGGAGAAAATACAGGAAACGGAACGTCTCTTAGATTTCACAGGTCTGCAGCACCAACACCTGATAGAGCCCTCTACATGAACTCTGACCCTAAACCCTCTGTCATATCTCTGACCTTTGACCCTGTATCATTCATATTCCTGTGGGCTGACTCTCTGTGTGTTTAAACCCAAACTCCCTCCTGCAGCCACAGTGGGCTGAGCTGGAGTGGAACAGCTCCCCCTGCTGGACTCCGGCCGTCATGTCCAGACTGAGGCGGGACGATGAAGAGGGAAGGAAGAAACTTGATGCAAACAGCAGAGACACCAGGTGAGGTCATGGTTTATGCTGCTCTATAAACTCTAAATCTGTGGAAATATTAGGGATGATAATGATTCATTAATTATCTATTAATCACTAGTAATTTGGTTGATTTAGAACATATTAATCGATAGCAGAAGTTCTTTAATATACATTATAAATGTTGTGTCAGACGCGGAAATATGTTAGAAAACACATGAGGTCATAGGTTCCCTTGGCTGTCCTGACTGAAGATGAAGATGAGGATGAGGCACATGAGGTCAGCCAGGTTCATAACATTACTATTTACTTGTACTTTCCTCCTTTACATAATAAGGTCAGCTTCACCTCCGCACCGCCACAGAGCACCAGCAGGGGGCAGCACACTGAGAGTTACAAGTGAACCTCAGTGCCAACCTGCATGAGCTGCTTCTTCTTCTTGTTCTCCCTGCTTTGTTCTGTTAGTCTATGATTCTAATCAAGCGGTGGTTTTTGGAAGGTCAGCGGCATATTTACAACATCAAGAGGAAATAGATCTGTCTGTGTGTGTGTGTGTGTGTGTATGTGTGTGTGTGTGTGTGTGTGTGTGTGTGTGTGTGTGTGTGTGTGTGTGTTAAGCCCTGTTGGCAGCTTCTCATTCTGTCTCCCTGTGTCAGACCAGATGGCGAGGCGTTGCCCTCTGAGGTGTGTGTGTGTGTGTGTGTGTGTGTGTGTGTGTGTGTGTGTGTGTGTGTGTGTGTGTGTGTGTGTGTGTGTGTCCAGCTAAACCTCGTCCCTCACATGATTAACTTCAGTGTGTCCCAATGTTGACAAACCATTTAGTTTCACTGTAACAGAGTTGGAAAGATAACTGAAGCCTTATATGACTCTTTAAGGCTCAGTTCTCTAAAGGTCCACTCTTATCACTCAAACATCAACATGTTGCTCTGTGACTGGAGTGAGTGTGTGTGAGCTTACACACCTGAACTATCTCCACCTGAGCAGAGACGCTGGTCCACTGCCTCCCTGAGAACCACAACATCTACCCCGTGTCCCGTTAAGACTCTCTCCACCAGCCTCTGTCGCTGCTCTATCAGACATGCTGTTACCTCTGCATGATGTCAGGCCAAGCTGAGTCAGAGTAAGCCCAGTCAGGCAGGCCACAGGGGGGGAAAGTGGCACATGGAAAATCTCTTAGCTGAGAACAGGAAGAGGAAGCCGGCGCTTTGTGATCTGCACTGTGTGGGAAAGTTGTGAAGTCAATCAAAACGTCAAGAACTTCCTGTCCCGACAACGGCCGCCAGCGACACAAAGGGAGCCGTTACCTCGGCGGCCACATTAACACCCGACTGCCAACGGGCCCACCGGGAAACGGGCAACTACCAGGACGACTAATGGAGGAGCAGACGCTGTTCAAAGGAGAACACAAAGGAAAGGGATACTCATGGACTCAGCGGTGCGTTCAAGGACCAACAAGTAAGTCTGGCAGAGTCCCAGCCTTGACGTAGAGTGATCTGTGTCGGTGAGAGCGTGAAGGGAGCGAGCGGGAGACAGAGGAGACGAGCAGAGGAGGGACGGAGCAGAGATGTGTCCTAGTGATCAGCTGGACGAGTTTATATGTTCAGTCACTGACAGAAGCTTTCATCCATGAGGATTGAAGAGAACAGAAGCAAAGATCTGATCCAGAGAGAACAACAAGAGGAAGAGCCGACTGTAAACCTGACTTAACAATGAGGAGACATAGTAACACACACACACACACACACACACACACACACACACACACACACACACACACACACACACACACACACACACGTCATGCATTATTCAGCGCGGCACAGAGTGTGTGCAGATACAACAGCTTCATTTATTATGCAGAGAAATCAAAAGATTCCCCGTCACCATGAATACAAATGAGGGAGGGAGGGAGGGAGGGAGAGAGAGAGGGAGGGGGAGAGAGAGAGAGAGGGAGAGAGAGAGTTTTTACTGGAATGAGCCACATGAACATGAATAAAAAGTTATGATCCATCACAGAGAAGCTATCCTGCTGACAAATTATTGTTGAGTTGTGTAAAGTGTGACTTTAAAATGCAAACTGAAGAACGAACAGTTACCCATAATGCCATCTGTTCTGCTGTAGAGTGGTGTTTCATGTTCAAAGTGTTCACTGATCACAGGTAGTTGTGATGCTGTGGTGTTCTGACTCGTCACACTGGAGCTTCTCTCTCCCTGACCTCCTGCTCCTCCTCCTGGCCTCAGCAGGAGCTTCTCTCTCCCTGACCTCCTGCTCCTCCTCCTGGCCTCAGCAGGAGCTTCTCTCTCCCTGACCTCCTGCTCCTCCTCCTGGCCTCAGCAGGAGCTTCTCTCTCCCTGACCTCCTGCTCCTCCTCCTGGCCTCAGCAGGAGCTTCTCTCTCCCTGACCTCCTGCTCCTCCTCCTGGCCTCAGCAGGAGCTTCTCTCTCCCTGACCTCCTGCTCCTCCTCCTGGCCTCAGCAGGAGCTTCTCTCTCCCTGACCTCCTGCTCCTCCTCCTGGCCTCAGCAGGAGCTTCTCTCTCCCTGACCTCCTGCTCCTCCTCCTGGCCTCAGCAGGAGCTTCTCTCACACCTGGGTCTTAGATAGATAGATCTTAAAGATATGAGGAAGTAGATGAGGAAGGACGCTGGCTCAAAGGCCCAACGCTCCTCTGTAAGGCTCCGTGTTCCAAACAACGACACACACCACACAGGTGTGTGTGTTTGAAATGTTCAAGGCCGACGCTCAAGGCCCTGGGGTCGTGTCAATCTAAAAGAAGAGGTCAGAGGTCACAGCAGACGGAGAGTCAGTTAAACAAGGAGCGGTCCTCCCTCCTGTGTTCTGTGCTCCCTGCCCACGCCTTCCCAGCATCCTCTCTGTCTTCTTCCTTCTGTTCCCCTCACCTCCCTGCACTCCTCTGGCAGCCTGCCCTGCTACCAGCCTCCCTCTCTGTGTGTGTGTGTGTGTGTGTGTGTGTGTGTGTGTGTGTGTGTGTGTGTGTGTGTGTGTGTGTGTGTGTGTGTGTGTGTGTGTATTATTCCATTCAGGTCTGTACATGTTTGGTTTATTACTGCAGGTCTCCTGAACTAAACGGCGTCTGTATCATATATAACTTCCTGTGAGAGTCAGAACAGGAAATATAATGAGCACACACACACACACACACACACACAAGCCAAAGTGCCTATTGTCAAACACACAAACCACTTAGCACACGTCACAGACTAACTAACTCCACATGTGATCATTATGACATCATTCTGCGTGTTAGAACCTTAACAGAGCCACAACTCCTTAAACAGCATGAATGGTTCAATGAACTCAACGCTGCATCTCAACACAACCTGAAGCTTCATCCTTACAGCTCCTCTTCCTCATCCCAACCTGAAGCTTCATCCTTACAGCTCCTCTTCCTCATCCCAACCTGACACTTCATCCTTACAGCTCCTCTTCCTCATCCCAACCTGAAGCTTCATCCTTACAGCTCCTCTTCCTCATCCCAACCTGAAGCTTCATCCTTACTGCTCCTCTTCCTCATCCCAACCTGAAGCTTCATCCTTACAGCTCCTCTTCCTCATCCCAACCTGAAGCTTCATCCTTACAGCTCCTCTTCCTCATCCCAACCTGACACTTCGTCCTTACAGCTCCTCTTCCTCATCCCAACCTGACACTTCATCCTTACAGCTCCTCTTCCTCATCCCAACCTGACACTTCATCCTTACAGCTCCTCTTCCTCATCCCAACCTGACACTTCATCCTTACTGCTCCTCTTCCTCATCCCAACCTGACACTTCATCCTTACTGCACCTCTTCCTCATCCCAACCTGACACTTCATCCTTACTGCTCCTCTTCCTCATCCCAACCTGACACTTCATCCTTACAGCTCCTCTTCCTCATCCCAACCTGAAGCTTCATCCTTACAGCTCCTCTTCCTCATCCCAACCTGAAGCTTCATCGTTTTAACACAACTTTCCCCTCGGCCGGTTGATGATCTCCGGTGGCTCGGAGCGTTAATCGGTTGCAGAAATCCCAAAAACTTCCGCGAAGTTCCGGCGCAGCTCGGAGGGCGAAGATGCGCGCTGAGTGAAAACACCGAGTGAAGCACCGAGTCAGAGTCCCGACACACCGAGTCAGAGTCCCGACACACCGAGTCAGAGTCCCGACACACCGAGCCGCGTTTACCTTCGTCGTGACGATACAGATGCAGTCCATGATGTGGAGCCGGGGAGAGGAACCGGGATCATACCGGTGCGTCCGCCTCCTGGAAGCTGCGACCGGGCAGCGGGCTCACGGTTAGATCAGATACACACACTCACACACTCACACACTCACACACACCGAGCGGGAGGCAGAACGCACCGACAGCGTGTGCGCTCACCGGAGCTCAGCCTCATACCGGCGCTCGGTCCGGAGCAGCACAGACGGAACCGCGGCTCATCCGAACTGGTGCTGCGTTTAAAGGCGGTGGGAAATTTCGCTTGGCAAACACCGAGCAGGGATGGAGGCGGAATTGATCAAGCAGAGATATTTATTAACGCCCACGTAGAAGCTTCCATATTTATTAACGCCCACGTAGAAGCTTCCAGTGCCTTAGTAACGCTACAGTAGCGCTTTGGGGAATGTTTGATTAGCGTTTTCATATTTATAAATGTCACATCGCCTCAGCAGCTCAGACATTTACCGGTCAACAGGAAGTCAAGAGCTCTTAAGTGGATCTAAGGTGATTTTACACAAAGCAATGATTTTTGAGAGGAATTCCGTCCAAACTAAACCGGACCGTTATGGAACCACAGACCAACACGCATCTGCAATAAGTTCCAGGTCTACTGAGACACAAATATGTTCACCTTTGCCTCATCAAGCGTTTTGCTATTTTAACCTTAAACGTGTTTGTCACGTATTGTCGCCCTTTACTAACTTAACCGGGTTCCTTCTCACGTGAACATGAATGAAACGCACCGATCACTGATCTTCAAGCTGTGATACATGGAAGTCCTATTGAACATCAGGCCGTGAACTCAGCAACAAATAAAATAGAACACACAAAACAAGCAGTAAACTCGAGCTCACTCCCTTCAACACAGAGAACTCTAAATAAGTGTACATGTGTGACTCAAACGTGTCAGCAGCAGGAGGAGGAGGAGGAGGAGGAGGAGGAAGAGTGTGTCACAGCTCCAGCAGCAGCTGAGCTGGTGAGGGGGTGGATGGGAATCACAAGTATGAATATTTTACAGTTCCATGAATTTGTTATGTGCATGCGTCCGTCCCCCCCTAATGTGTGTCATCATACGGTGTGTCATGCCTCCGTGTAAGACATTACGCTCCACAGGAGGCCCTGAACGCCTCCTCCTCCTCCTCCCCCTCCACACACTCACACAGTGTGTAAGGATGACGCTGTACCCCTAAGAACAGTCAGGATGGGGCCAGAGATAAAGACGAGAGGATGCAGGTGGAAGTGACTTCACTCTTTATTTCCCTGGATCTGATTGGAGACTATTTAACCCTCAGCTGTGACTTCAGATTAAGAGCACGCGTGTCTCAGGATACATAAACATACTAAGATCACTTCTACTTTATAGTTCAAGCCTCTACTCATACGAGTGCTTTGTTCTTTAACGTCAGTCGGGTTAAAGGGAAACTCTACACAGTGATCTGACATGACTGACTGATTCTCAGGTATATGTGTGTGTCGTTGTGTAGATGTTTGTGCTTCTCTTCAGGTCTGGAGGTTTTGGAATGGACCCTTATGGATCCATGAAGTTCTGTCCTGAGGTTTCTCCTGGATTCACTAACTATCTATCTAGATCTATACTGAGTCACAAACAAAACAATACACACACCCTCCCTATCCATGATTGAGCATGATTCTGACAGTCAGGTGTTTAGTGTGTGTGTGTGTGTGTGTGTGCGGTCCCATATTCCCAGTGCCTCTCACTCTGGACCCAAACTCTTCCTGTATGTCCTTTTTTGGCTCCTTCAGTGCTGAGGGGCTGCGGCTGTGAGGACAGGAGGCGCACTGGTCAGACCAACAACATCCACACAACCCAATGAAGCACAATGACCCATGACCCATGACCCCTGAACCCACACCAACAACCTCAGCCTGTCACTGCACTTCCTCTGCATGAGTGAGCGTTTACAGTTCAATCACCCGATCGGTTACTGAGACTTCTTTACAACGCCACATTAGAGAGAAGAAGAATTGCAGTGATATCTTGAGGTTGACGTTAGGTCTCCACTAACCTGACCCTTGACCTTAGAACCACAAGCCCCGCCCCTCCAATGGTCCAAAGCATATGAGGACGAGATGGACATGCTGCGGAGATGGACGACACCAACACCAACAACAGGCGTCCAGTACTTACATGTCCATCAAGGCCAGGCGAGACTTTGGCCTGTGCCAACGTGTGGAGGATTTCGTTTAGGAGAGGAGAGTCCTACGAGGGACCACGGGCGTTTAGGGTCAGAAGAGACAGGGAAAGAGAGAAGAGCATTCAATACAAACACACACCTGGGTCACACTGCTTTACCTTCAGCTTTGAGACAGGGAGGAGGAGGAGGAGGAGGAGGAGGAGGTTGGGCCTTCACCTCTCTCAGCTTGGTGATGGAGTTGAGATGATGACTATAAGCAGCTGGATTGTTTTGTGTGTAAACGTGGCCTTCACCATGTGAGACGTCTTCACCTCACAGAGGTCACACTCTTCCTCCAGTCAAACAAAAAGCTGGAAACCTCAGGACCGGAGCGACAGAAGGAACATAAAGGTAACGATGGAGGTCGTGCCCTCATGACACACTTCTGACCCTGTGACTCTACTTCTCCGCTCTACTGCTTCATCACACCAGCAGCCAGACATCAAACCGCCTGACCGCTGAAACGCCGACCGTGAACGTGTCGCCGTAAAGTGTCAAAGCAGGAGTCACATCATAAAGATCAGAAAGGAAAAGCAAAGGGCTGAGGAGTTCTGAGATCTAGAGAAGGGAAGCTTGAGGAGGAGGAGGAGGAGGAGGAGGAGACGTATGAGGCTCATCCTCTCACACAGGCGTGGGCGTGGTCTTACCTCGATGCTGGTGCTGAGGCTGGGCAGAGTGTCTGAGGTCACCGTTGTGCTTTGAAGGCTGGAGAAGTCCCACAGGTTGACGGGCGCCATGGGATCGGCCACCTTGGAAGGCTCCGTCCATTTCTGACTGTCCGATAAGGTCACTTCATAAAACTCCTGGATATCTGCGAGGACGAGAGAGAGAGAGAAAGTGGCGGCGGCGTTAACACGGAGCGAAGGCTGAAGGGGGCAGGAAGTTTCTACAGACGGAGGCCCAGGACCCCAGGATCCAATGGCAGTTAAGCATGTAAACAGGAAACATTGCCTACAGGAGATAGGAGGGTTGTGATCTGATGCTGTGGGTCCAAACTGGAACAACTGCCCATAGTTTCACTCTCATGCCTCCTGTTTGTAATTTCCTTCATCGTATCTCCTACAGCCTGGGGTTCATGGCTCTGGATTTGCCAGGACCGACTAGTTGATCCTGTAAACTCAGACTCAGACTCTCCTCCCCCTGTGAGTCACAGCACCCAGAGGCCACGCAGGCACAGTTGTATTTTTGGAGCGGTGGCGGTGCAGAGGGCTCACCCAGGGACAAACTAACCACGGCTTTCTTTGGCTCAGCGAGGCAGCGGGCCGCTGGCACAGATGTGCTCCTATAAGCATCACCTCACCACCATGAGGAGCCACGGCTTTAAATACCACAACATCCTGCTCCCGGCTGCTAACGGCTCTAAAAACGCTCGCATTGTGCCACATATTGATCCATTACAGTGTAACTACATAAAGCTGTCAGGAGGGTTTGGTAGTCCGTGGGTTTCTTACACTGTGGCCGGTGAAGACTCAAGTCTACAGGAGGAATCTCAGACTTTTACCTTTGGATTATAAACAAACAGGAGATGTTTAATGTCTGTGCTGCATCCAGACAGAGACAGAAGCTGCAGTGAGTTTACCGGGCGGTCCTGCTGTGAGCCTGAGTGTCCTCGGGGGAACGAGCCTGCGGGCAGGGAAGCCCTTAAACACACCGCCATGTTGAGGCCTCTGAGAGACTGTGGGACGCTGAACAGAGACAACAGAGGAGCCGGCTGGTGGCAATTCCTACGTGACGGTTCAGTCTCTACAGCAGGTGACACACACACACACACACACACACACACACACACACACACACACACACACACACACACACACACACACACACACACACACACACACACACACACACACACACACACACACACACACACACACACACACACACACACACACACACACACACACACACACACACACACACACACACACACACACCTCTCTAAGGAGTCCTGAGCTCACATGATCCAGTCCAACAGAACCTCTACTGTGGTGAAGCCTTTTATTAAGACCACACCTATCTAGGCCGCTGCTGCCACGGCAACCATCCGCATGCTGGCCGCCAAACCAGAGAACTTATTTGCACACATTACCTAATACAGTTTAAATGTCAATTACAAATGGAACACAAGATGAACCTCACTGCCCAAAATAGAATTACAAAGTGGAGGCAGCAGCTCAGCTCAGTCAGTGTGTTAGATCTGAAGTCTGATCAGGAGAACAGAGGGAGAAGGCAGCAGTCAAACTAAGCGTAAGTGTATTCAAAGCTGCCTCAGACTGTTACACAGGGACTCATCATCGTGCTACAACTGATTGGGCTTTCAATCATCGGGGTTTTGTAACTTTTGCAAGTCCAGGGCTGAACTTCTGCCATTCTCTGCTGGCTGTAAAGCTCATTTGTTGTCAAGTTGACCTTGACCTTGGCTATTCAAGTTTAAAGTGAATAATGCTTAGAAATGTCCACTGGAAAAACATTTGACATGTGTAAGACAAGACTTTAAGCTGTCTTACAGATGTCAAAAGTCTCAAATCTGCATCTAAACTCCATGAAAACTGATTCTTTCCTTTAAAACTTTACACTGAAAAGAAACAAGAACGGCTCCAGGAAGTTGGATTCAAAGCTGGTATCAACCTTGAGCTCAGTCCAAACACAAACAGGCTCTGAGGTTACACAGAAACTCGACAGGCAAACAGGGCAAGACAGCACAAGCTCAACATGCAGCAGTGTGAGGGGAGGATGAAGATATGTTAATGAGCCAACGCAGGTAAGGGTTTGGTTCCTGGAGTGAAATCTGATTAGGCCAGTTATGTACTCAACTGAATCCACCTGATTTAGCTGCACAGGTGTGAGCGGAGGGCGGCGAGGTGGCAAACGTGCAGGGAGACGTGCTTTAGCAACTCAAACCCCCCTTAACCTTTAGGTTCTATAGTCTCAAAGTGCAGCAGCAACATGGAGTAACCGTGGTGATGTCATAGAGGGACGAGTCTAACATTTCATTCATTTCTTTTTTAGGTCCCGATCTTGTCTCGGATCAAATGATCAATCAGGGCAACCAAATCTGTGACAATAACTTCATGTTTACTGTAATTTGATAGAGAGGAAGCAGGAAGCCTCTGGTGGCCGTGTGAGGTACTGCAGCTCCACTCAGCTGTGACGGCTGCCAACTGGAGCAAATTTTATTTTGCAGTGATGTTTTAATGAAAAGAGCTTTTTCCTCCCTCCTTCAGTGTGTGTGTGTGTGTGTGTGTGTGTGCCGACTGAACAAACGTCCCAGAAACACTGCTGGCCCCGTCTGTCTGTCTGTCTGTCTGTCTGTCTGTCTCTCTCTCTCTGTGTAAATCAGCAGCAGTAGTGGGATTAGAGACTCTGGGCAATTGTCCTGTCCATGGAGGGATTACATGCTGTTCGGCCTTCTGCGTCTGTGTCTTTTTTTTGTTGTTGCTGTAGCAGTTTGGCAAGAAATGTTGCACAAGCCGTCGGAGTCAGTCTAGCATTGGATGGTAGCGTCCATAGCACTGTGGGAACCCTGCTCATCTGTCTGCTTCTGTTTGTCTAAAGAAATGCTTACTGCTCTTTAATATCTGTTCATGAACAACATGACACTCAGACTGTTGGTGAATTGTTTGTAGGTGGTGTTGTTGTTTCCACTGGCCTCTTCTGATCCAAACACATCCTGCACATCTCTGTAACTCACAGATGCAGTGAACGAAGAAGAGCCGAGCAGCAACCAGGTCACTGGCTGCACACTGATAACCTCTCATCTATAAGTTATGACAAGAGAGAGGGAGCCTCCACTGCATGCTTTCAGGTGCAGGAAGGCAGACAGACAGACAGACAGACAGAGAGAGAGAGAGAGAGCACCGGCTTCTCCTAAGGATACTTTCACTGCATAAAGCTCAGAGAGCAGCCGTCACAAAGGAATCAGATAGAGAAAGATGATCGGGACAAATGCAGACTGATTAGTTAACAGATAGATTCTCTGCTTATGGGGCCAGGAGAGGAAGAAACTACACATTCTACATTCTCTCCCTCAAAGGCTCGTGGATCTGATGTGTGAACGACAAATCACCAGAATGAGGCAACTTAGACAGTAAACACGTCACAAGTCAGTGAGTTCAGATGTAAGCGACCTGAAGGCTCCATGACAACGCCGCAGTGTCACAGAACAATAATGACACGAGTTCTCTGCAGGACAACAGCCAGTGTAAGTGATTATGTAGGCCAATAAATCATTCTTGTTGTTTAAGTCAAAAAACACACAGCCAGTCAATAAATAAATCACTCAGTCAGTCAGTCAAGGGCAAACCGACCGGACCACATTCCCGCCACCACCGTTAACCCTGGCGACGCTGCAGCTGGGCCTGCTGGAGGCCGGGGACACGGTCAGGCCTCAGACACAAACATGTTAGAGAGCCATGTTAGTGTAAACACATACGTCTGTAAAACAAGACCATGTTTAGGATCTTTGTTCAAACTATACTGGCCCCTCGTGTACATTTCTCTCTCCTCTCTGAAACATCCATACTGAACAACCATAAGCTCCTGTTGACCTCTGACCTTTGTTGTGGCCAACAGGACACTCGTCAGCTTCACTTCCTCTCAGCCCGAGTGAGGCCGCAGGAGTGAAGTCAGTTTCAGCATAGAGGATCAAACTTCATGTATCCATTATGATGAAACTCATAGTAGGAAGTAGGAAGACTGTGTGTGAGGTTGTCCCTGGTTACTGTTGCTGTGCTTGCGGCTGCTCGGGTCAGTGCCACAGAATCTTATTGGGTTCAGCTCGGGCTGGGGCAGACTGTGACGGCACTCTCCGGTTACTGAAGCTCCGGGACACACGCAGCCAGCCGCTGTGTGAAGCTGTGTGCCTGTTAGAGTGGCAAAGTCACAAAAGCCCCCCGCAAAACTGTGAAAGGGGGCTTCTGCCTCCTACCGACTCCTCCTCTGGTGTTCTGGATGAAGCCTGCTGAGGCCCTGAAGGCTCCCGTCCCGCCGTCCAGCTGCTGTTTGTTCTGGCTGTGTGTTCTGCTCTCAGTCACCAGTGAGTCACACCAACACACCAGCTAACTTTATAACCTCACGCCCGACTGTAACCGCTCAGCGAGGGAACAAACACAAGTCCAGGTACATTCCAAAGATCTACTGTACAAACAAGGATCCAGTCAAATGTAATCAGAACTGAAGCAGAAAGGAGCCTACAGAGAGGAAGAGGGTCGGGACTGTGAGACTCTCAGAGCTCACACGCTCACAAACTCTGCTTATACAGTATAAAACACAGACACAACTCAGACAGTACTTTAGGCTCAATCACACACTAAGACTCAGCTCCACCTCCGGCTCTACCAGGACTCAGCTGCAGGCTCGTGCCGGGACATCTGACCAAACTCAAATGTGGGTCTTGTGACGCTCATTACAGCTCATATGGTGACTTCCCTGTGTGTGTGTGTGTGTGTGTGTGTGTGTGTGTGTGTGTTTGAGGTGACCGTACCTATGAGAGCCTGGAAGAGGTTGCTCTGGAAGATGTCGATGACCCTCTGGATGGAGTGTCTGAGCTGCCGGTCCTCAGCGTGGCTCAGCTTGGCTCTGTACTCCTCCAGCAGCAGCAGGGCCCTCTGAGCATCTGCAGGACAGACAGAGAACACAGAGGTGACTTCAGGATACAGCTGAGCGTCCACACACACACACACACACACCTCATTAACAGCTCCACAACTGCCGGTGAAAGCTGATCTCAGACATGTCGGCTGCATGCGGCAAGCAAACGCTGCAACACTTCACTCTGGAATACTGACCTGCACACGGCACAGATCTATGTCAGGGTTTAAGACATTTTAAAGGTGCAATATAAAGATTTGGAGACAATTTTGGACATATCATGCATGAAAGTTTCAGTTCTTTCCGTAGGTTAGTGCGACAGCGAGACAGAAAGACAGCTTGGTTGATCTATAGTGAGGTTAGAAGCACAGCAGGTTGTGTAGATGTGAGCACGGAAACCCTGACTTGTTAGCCAACTACAATATATAATGAATCAAAAAGGTTATGTCCAAAGAAAGACTTCATAAATACAAACTGAAGAGTTATTATAACTGAATATGAAACTTTTTCCAACTTTTCACAAATGAGCAGAAAACATGCAATTGTAACTGGTTAACTGACTTAATGGAGCGGATTATGACATTTTGTAAACTTTATTATATGTCAGAATGGTTGCGAAAATACTTATAAAGCAGAACTTTGGCGAGAACACTGGAGACATAAGAGAGGACCGAGACTAGAGATGGACTTCACCTGCAGTATGAGACTTTTTAAACTTCAGTTTTTAAAGAATAACAAGTGACGGGATAATAATGTGTACCAGTTATTTATATGAGTGATTACATACTATAAAGGAATGTTGTAATGACTGTTGAGGACCGCGTGGATACTTTATTAATAAGAGTTTATTTATAGTTGGGCTCGTCACCAGACAAGGTGCCCCATTTACAACTTGGTTAGCAGCGGCGGCTAACCTGCTAGCGCTACTTTAACTTACTTTACCTGCCCGGCACAGCCCGGCCCGGCCCGGCTCAGTGCGGCCAAAACAACAACCGTGTCTGTGTGGTGTTATCGGTGTCGTGGCGTGGGTGTCCGTGTGTGTCTCTTTATTAGCGGGGGCAGTTTGAGTTTGACCCAGCAGGTAGCGGTTAGCACAGTTAGCTTGTTAGTTTACGTGTGAAGTGAGAGCGGGTTACCTTTCTTTCGGATTGGCATGGTTCGGTCTCGCTCGGCTCAACTCGGCTCGTTGTGGAGAGAGTTCGGCGTTAGCCACATACAACCGCCAGGCAGGGCGGTTTGGTCGGTGATATCAATAATAATAATAATAAAATCCCACTTCCACCGCTCCAAGTCAGGGCTCCGGGCAAATCCCTCCACGACGAGACAGCAAGTTCCCCCCGAGCCGAACACACTCCGACAAACAGGCAGAGAGCGGAGTGAGGAGGGAGAAAGCGACTATCCGAACAAACTAACAGCTCAAAGTCTGACACAACACCGGGGACAAAGTGTCGGGAGTCTCGGTTGTAACTACCACGCAACGCGACGGGCGGCAGCGGTGCCACCAACGCTGCTGCGCCGTTGCCGAGTCGCCGTGCTGAAGAGCCGCGCCGGAGGCTCTGCGCCCCGGCGTGCACCGCGCAGGAGGACCGCTGTGGCGACACTCGGCGGCTGGGAAAAGTGGCACTGGAGCCGGGTTCATCCGCCGGGACCTGACGTGGAGGACCGAAGACAGTCCGTGTCCGGGCAGGGGGGCGAGTACATGCGGCGACCGCTGCTGCAGCCACGAAGCCCCGACTGCTTCTCCAAGAATACAAAGTTCAACGCGCAGAATCCAAAGCAAAGTCCCGCCGCGGCCGCACTTCTCCCACCGGCGGAGCTCTGATTCTTGTCAACACAGCAGCGGCAGACGCGTCGTGCCTTCGTGTCAAACTTCTCCCTGTGCAGATCCCTCCTCTCTCCTCTCCCTCTTCCTTTTTCCTCCTTTCTTCTTCTTCGCCCCCCTCCTCCTCCTCCTCTTCCTCCTCCTTCCCAGGTCTACAAATTCCAAACTTTCCTCCAAAATGGCGTCTCGCAGAGCTGGAAACGTAACCATGTGATTTCCCAAACCGCTGCCGTTCCAACCTGCAGTCCGATCATCCGCTCACCTACAGGGGCGAAGGGACCGAGGGGAGAGGCAGGGGAAGTTAGAGGGAGGAAGGGTGGAAGACAGAGGAGGAGGAGGAGGAGGAGGAGGGTGGAAGAAGACGGAGAGGAATGAATGAATGAATAGGATTTTTAAAAAGTTGATGGAAAAGAAGGTGGATGGCAGAAAAAACAACTTATGGAAAAGTGGAAGAGAATCTAAGTTTGAAGGTCAAAGGTCAACCCCGCTCCTATTCTTTAGTTTTCCCATTGCAAACTGAGCCAGAATGAAAGAGAACTGGCTTCAGAGTTTATTTCACTTTCTCCTATTGTTGACTTCCACATTGTTATAATGTTGTTACTGTCACAGGATGGTTGAATATACTGTGTTTACATTTATCAGAAGACAAAAAATACATCCAGCATACACACAGAGCTATGATTGAAAAGTTCTGAGCCACCCCACAGTACAGCACAGTGGACTGGACTCTGAACCGTTCTGATACAGGAGAACCCTCGGTCCTGTTATATAAAGAGTATCTCACCCCTGATAATCCACAAGTCAAGTTTATTTGTAGCCCAATGTCACAAACAAAGTCTCAGAGGGCTTTACAGGCCCACAGCCACAGACAGGTCTCACCCCAGCCCAGAGCTCCCTCTGAAGACCAGGAACAACTCTAACTAACAAACTTTCAGGTATAAGGAAGAGGCGAACGGCCAGGTGTGTAAAAGGAACTGTGGCAGGAGAAAGAGAAAAACACTCCTCCAATGGAAACAAACCCAGAGAGGGAGCGCCTGAGAGCAGGACCATGGGCTGGGAGCGCCTGAGAGCAGGACCATGGGCTGGGAGCGCTGGAGAGCAGGACCATGGGCTGGGAGCGCCTGAGAGCAGGACCATGGGCTGGGAGCGCCTGAGAGCAGGACCATGGGCTGGCAGCGCTGGAGAGCAGGACCATGGGCTGGGAGCGCCTGAGAGCAGGACCATGGGCTGGCAGCGCTGGAGAGCAGGACCATGGGCTGGCAGCGCTGGAGAGCAGGACCATGGGCTGGGAGCGCTGGAGAGCAGGACCATGGGCTGGGAGCGCCTGAGAGCAGGACCATGGACTGGGAGCGCTGGAGAGCAGGACCATGGGCTGGCAGCGCTGCAGAGCAGGACCATGGACTGGTCTGGGTCCACCAGCAGTGGTTGAAGTTGCTCCTCCTGACTCTACAGGGAGGCCAGGCAGTCACAATCATGTCACACCATGAAATACAAATACAAACTCAGCCCTTCATCTCTCTGAGCATCATCATCCTCGACCGCCCCCCCCTGTCTCTCTGTCTGTCTCTCTCTCTGGCCCAGATTAAGCACAGCAGTTCCAGTGAAGGAGGAGGTCTTTATTTTTAGATGGTCATGTTTAATGAATGACCTCGCCTGTCTTCAGTCTCGGGCTTTGCTGAATGAAAGTACAGAAGTGGAGGCTGCATGCTGCTGCTCTGCTGTCACGCCATCACTCACTCTGCAAACACAACATTACACAATGACACAAGTCCACAAGTCCTGGAACTCCTTTACTGAAGGTGAAGTCACAGTGTCAACAGTAAAGAAAGATTCAGGAGTTTATTTAGAACTAAACAAGTATTGGCAGTAGAATTGACATTGGAGAATATCCACAGTAAAGCTTAGAATTGTATTTTTAGAGGAGGGAGAGAACTTTGTAGAGAGATTTAATGTCTGATCAGTCAATTTCTGCATTAACAGGTTACAGAAAGTAAGAGGACTTAACCCAGACCTGATCCAGGAAGAGGATCTCAGGTCCACAGAGATGAGATCAAGAGATGCTGCTTGAGGAAAACAACAGACAGGAGAAATACAGAGAGAGAGAGAGAGAGAGAGGTGGGGTCGGGGGGCGTGGCTCAGGGTCCACAGAGGTGTGGTGAACAGTCAGGGGTCAGTCCAGGTCACTCAGAGGTGCAGACTGCAGGACGTATCTGTTGTGGTGTGAGCCTTAATGCTCCGCCTCACGCTGTAATGTGATTACTGTCATGTCACCTCAGATTTCATACAGATCTGCACAACATGCTCATAATTAATCTTGGCATTAATCTGGGCTTTGGCAGCCTGACTGTGTAGTCTGGTACACATGTTACACCATACACACACACACACACACAAACACACACACACACACACACGCACACACAGCTCACAGACACACACAGCTCACGCAGACACACAGCTCACAGACACACACAGCTCACAGACACACACACACACACACACACACACACACACACACCCACACACACGCACACACAGCTCACAGACACACCCACACACACGCACACACAGCTCACAGACACACACAGCTCACGCACACACACAGCTCACAGACACACACAGCTCACAGACACACACAGCTCACAGACACACACAGCTCACAGACACACACACACACACACACACACACACACACACACACACACACACACACACACACACACACACACACACACACACACACAGCTCAGACAGTGATCTGGGCTCGTCAGCATCATATTGACAGAACACATGGTGAGATGTAAACACATGCAGGGTTCTGTCAGGGAACATAAGCAGCCAAAGAAAATAGATTTATACCCAGAGGAGCTTTGCTCACTGACAGAACCAGTACATGCTTTATGTCTCATTTATAGTTATGATGTAATATAAGAGATATTAGCTAATCTGTTCAGCTTCACTGTAGACTTTACGCCTTCGAAAGAGTTAAGGCCACGCTGGACACACACACACGCATGTACACACACACACACACACACGCGCACACACACACACACACACGCACACACACAAAACCACACGACAATGTTTGTGCATTGTGTAAAGTGAAGCACAGTGGTACAAGAGTGTGCCTTGAGATCATCTCTTCCCGTGTGTGTGTGCATGTGTGAGATTGTGTGTCGTGAACCAACAT
>NW_027467224.1:35000-42500 GCF_046128005.1 Genypterus blacodes
CACATATGTGTGACTTTGGACAGCAATAATAGAAACTAATAATCATAAATAACAGAGGAAGAGATTTCAGGAGGAATGAGTTGAACATGAAGTTTAATAGTGACTCTAAGGTGTTTATGTGCTGCTTGTCTTGTCTCTGCTTCATCCTAATGCACAGCTGCTGTGGCGGCGGCGGTGTGTTTTCTAACATTCCTGTGTGTGGACGTCCTGTGTGTGTTTACGGCCCTGCAGGCTGCAGCTGACATGACTGAACAGAGCGAGACACAGTTCAGATCCTCCTCCACTCACTCAGGCTCTGTCATGTTTGTTCTTACACACAGGTACAGCTTCACTCCTCTGCCGTCGTGTACTAACACACACACACACACACACCGTTAACCCTTCACTGACCGGAGGTGAGCCGTTTTATTCTCTGCTGCCTGTGTTTGAGGGGAGTAATGTGATCTGATTAGGATTATTTAGAGAACAACTCAATACATCACTTACACCAACACATTTTAACTTCTGGGTTTATAAAGTGGAATATGAAAACGTTATCACAGTCTATGAACATAGGATCCAGATCCAGGAGCGTTATCTCCATAAATAATCAATCATTATTGATGCAATCCTGCATCACCAGCTGCAAAATGTCAGTAGAAATACAAACATAAAGATTAAATTGCATGTTGTAATAGAAAAGTAAAAGTAACCCATAAGAGAGATCCATGAAGATCTGAGGCTGAAGCCTGAGGCTGGATCAGAAACAGCAGATCCTCTCAGGAGATGAGAAACTATGGATGAGGTTTGTTTTTCTCTGTCAGTATAGAATAAATTGCTTTTGTGAGTGAAAATGCTCATCTGGGTTAAGTTCAATGTTTTATTTTAACACATTCTAATTGCATGTATTTGGCGCCCTCTGCTGGCTCAGTGTGAGACTTTCTTTAAAATTCTAAAATCCAAAGATAATGGATAAATATATGTAAAGTTATGCAGATATGGGGAATATTGCCATTTAAGGGAATAAAGGAGTGTTTGGTTTGTATTTCCTTCACCGAAAGAACAATAAAGCTGGAGTGAAGAGCAGCAAGAGCAGGAGGAGGAGGAGGAGGAGGAGGCTGCAGCTCCTCTCCATTTCCTCCTACTGACACTTTGCTCATGCAGGCTTTGATCAGCCGGTGGTCCAGAGGAACCAAGAGGAACCCGGAGCTCCACAGACGTCAGGCCGGGTTCCATCGCACCGCTCGGCCACAAGGGGAGAAGAAGAAACACACAGAGGTGCAAAGTACAACTCACAAAATAAAAGTCCGGTTTATTGTCAAACAACAAACTTCGCACATACATCAAAACAGGCCGTCATCAAAGAAAAAAGTCGCTGACAAAAAAACAAAGGAAAAAGAAAAGAGGCTCCTTTTCTTTGGCCTTTCCCTCCCATACAAACAAACTAGTTATGGTACAGCTAAAGTACATACATTAAATTTACTGGAATGCTCTGAGTTCAACGGCTTTAAGAGGTTTGTTTTTAATGTTTCTATATGCTTTGAATTATCTGTTGAGATATTGTAACATGGTCAACCAAGTAAAATCTTTCATAAAGAAGCACCGATTTGGTCTGAGGCGATCGATCGCTGCTGCCGAGAGAAACGAAGCGCCCTCCTAACAATATGTACAAAAATATAAAATGTAAAGAAAAATACAAACAAATTCTCCTTTTTGCGTTGTCGAGAAGGTTGAGCCGGATTCTGCGTGGCTGTGGTGGCGGATTTCCTCTAGAAAATGTGTGGCGGTTGGTTGCCGGGGCGATGGCGTGGACATGGAGGTTGAACTCTACTTGCTAATGACCATGTTGGATTTTTTTTTTTAATTATTATTTTTCTTTTCTTAAATCAGTCCTCCAGCACCTCCACCTCCGACAGGAAAAGGGTCAAAGGTGAAGATCCAGGAAGTGGTTCAGCAGGATGGCGCGGGGGAAAACGCATCAATCGTCATCGTCGGTTTTCTGCTTCTTGGTTTCAACCTCGTCCTGTAAAAGGAGAGCGAGGAGAAGCGGTGTGAGGTGAGTGGGGCTCAGACGCTGCACCTTAGGTCTACCTGGGGTCAACAAAGGTCACGGCCTCACCTCGTCGTCGTCGTCTTCGTCATCGGCTGCCCGTTTCGTGCCGCCCTCGATTTCTTCGTCGTCGTCATCCTCGTCTTCCTCTCCTGCAGAAAGGTGAAAGTCACAGAGTCAGTGCTGCCCTGTGGAGCCGCTCTACATGCCTGAGCCCCTCAGACGCCCTGGGCACCTTCTCCATCATCCTCCTCGTCCTCCTCATCAACATCTTCTTCATCCTCTTCCTCATCTGCGTCGGGCTCTCCGTTCTCTTCGTTCTCCTGGAGGGGGAAAATAAATCATCAATCAATGTCAGGGAGGGAAACGAGCGACCGAGCCGTGACAGGAAGTCAGTCTGGCTACAGACAGGAAAGGAAGAAGAAGAAGAGGAAGAAGCGGCGCACCTTTCCGTTGGTGGCAGCTTCTTTGCCGTTCTCCTTCTCCTCCAGCATCTTCTTCTCTTTCAGGTCCTGGAAGATCACAAGAAGAAAAGGGATTTAAAACCATGAAACATCTTCAGGTTCTCCAGATCCTCAGACATCACTCAGCTCTCTGCTGTCAGGGTGAAGCCCCGCCCCCTTCTCCCCCCCACTCCAGCGCGCTGTAATCTGATACCTCTGATGTGGCCCCTGGGGCATTCTGGGTATTGTAGTCTTTCAAGGGTTGCTACCGCCGCCATATGTCACGAGACACGCCCGGGAGAGGCACTGCAATACCCAGGATGCACCGCTCCGTTTAAAATAACACAGAAGGCAGGCGCAGGAGGAGGAGGAGGAAGAGGAGGAGGGACGGAGGCGAGGGGGAGGCGGCAGCTCGGCGCGGCGCGTCGCGTCGCGGCGCACGCTGCTGCCGCCACCGCCGCCGCTTGTTGTAACGGAGGCAGGAGGACAATAGAAGACGACACATGGCAGCCGAGAGCCCGGAGGAGCGACACACAACACAGCGGTGGCACCGGAACCGAACACCGGCACGCGAGCATCTGAGCTCCTTTGTCTCTGTGACCGGAAAGCCGCTGCGCTCCGTGCGGCTCATCCGTCAGTCCGCTCTCACACACACATACACACACACACGGAGCGTCTTATTGATGGATCAGCGCGCAGGTTCGGTTTAAATCCCCGCGGCCCCGCTCCTTCTGGTGCTGCGCGTAAAAAGGCGCTGGTGCGTAAAAACGCCTCCAACTATAAATAGTGACCCGGATTATCACAGTTTAACACTTTGGCTCCCAACTTTTTAACCCCGTGTGAGTGTGTGTCTGAATGTGTGTGTGTGTGTGTGTCGTATGTATTTTAGTAACTCGTAATTAATCTCGGTCTCGTATTACAGTTTGTCTCGTTACCCTGAGGCTCTGTTCTCTCTGCCACCCCCCCCCCCCCCCCCCCCCCCACGGGGCTATTAAAGTTTCACCGGATCAGATCCAAAGTCCAACCAGAACCAAATTTCCCATAAATACACACAGAGGCTTAATACAGACGGATTACAAAGAGAACCAGCGTCACATCACACCTTCACCCAGCGCGCGCACACACGCACACACTGAGACACACACACACACACACACACACACACACACACACACACAGCGGGCGGCATTACAGAAAGAAAAAACTTTCCCCTGAGATATGAACACACTCGACAATTATGTTCCAAAAATAATAATGAAGAAGAAGCGGAAGCAGCCACCGACACGCGCGCGGCTCCGTGGACGCCGTGAATCCGTCCGCCGACCTTCCGAATCGGTAAACAAACCGGGTCAAGCGGCGCAGGTTGTCCGCTCCCGGGGAAACGGCGCACAGAGAAGTAAATAAGAGCAAACCGGCGACGCAACTGGCGGGAGCAAAGTTGCCGTCAGTGTGAATGATCTCCATTCAGACGGACGGAACTTCAGCCCGCTGCCCAGCTGGAGGCTCCGAGGAGCGGCGCGCTGCTCATCAACCGACAGGAGAGCAAATAACGTTCACGTTCAGAGAGCAGCGGCGGACCTGAATGAAGACACACGAAGGTGTGTGTGTGTGAGAGAGAATTCATGTCAGTACTGGTGCGTCGCTTGAGAAATGAGAGGGAACGAGCCTAAACCCCGGGAAGTATGTGTGTGTGATGTTGCTCCGTCCCGTGGATGTGTGTGTTCCAGCGGAGGAACCGACGCGCTTGTATAAACAAAGAACCCGCGCAGACTGCTCCTCTCTCCGGACAATGAGAGCGCAGCCGGGCTCCAATCTGCGGAGCCGAGACCCCCGCGCTTTATCCCCCCCACCGCCGTCCGTCCATCCAGCCAGCCAGCCAGCCAGCCGCGGAGACCGGCTCCCCCACCCACCCGGATCCACCTCCACCGCCCCCCTTCCCCGCTCCGGCTGTCCGGCAGGCTCCGGAGCACCGACCGAGCCCGAATGAGCGCCAAGAGCCGCGGAGGGGAGAGAGGAGAGAGGAGAGAGGAGCGCTTTAAAGAGCGGAGGTGAGAGCGGAGAGGCGCCTCCGAGTCCGCGGGGCTCCGGGGGGCGCAGGTCGGCTTACCTTGGCAGAGATATCCTTGCCGGTGTCGACCTGCGTGTCTGCCATTGTTTAGTTGAATAAAATAAAGGACGGCTGAACTGAAAGGTTGAATAAAGTAAATCCCTCTGCTGGTTCACGGATCAATCAGTGTTATATTGTGCCAGTGGCCAACGCTGCTCACGGCCGAGCCTTTAATATAGGCTGGTGGGCGGAGCCAGGCTGAGGCAGGCGGCCTGTGATTGGCTGAGCGCGGCACAGAGGTGTTCTCTCCGCGCGCTGGAGTGGAACAATGGGTAGGATTTCTAAACCCGGAGGCCACGCCCCCTCCTGTCCGTCTGATTCAGCCCCGGTACCGCAACTGTCCTCTGCCCACAAAAGAGACCGTTTGAACGGGGAAAAACCGAACCGAACCGCTAGAGCCGCCCACGACAGAGGTCGCCCCGGCCCGCGGTGTCGAGCAAACACGTTTCCACGTCGAGTTACGCATCAAAATGTGTCACAGATCGCGATTCGGTTGACGTAGTGTCAAAATGTGATTGATTGATGTTCATCTCGTCGAGTCAAAAGGCGAATGCGGAGCGCTCGTCCCGCCCACCGACGCGACGGGGGAATATAGACGGAACATTTTGGGGGGAAAGAAGTAAAATGTCGACGGGAGGAACACGGTGTGTGGCGCTGAGGCGTTTAACGGGGCTACGTGCCGCTCCTCCGCCGCCATCTGCCCGTTATCAGACGGACAAAAGGCATAAACAGAGCGGAGCGGCCATGTCTCATCACAGCCCGCTGGCCCCGCCCCTTCCCGACGACCATGTTTGAAACTCCCTCACTCATCTGTGTATGTGCGCACTTGACACTCCGAGAGGGCTTCGGCTTTTTCTTTTTTTTCCTGCTCCAGAGCTCATAAATTCGAGCGCCAAGGTCGATGTATAAACACAATACAGAGCATACAGAAACACACACACACACAGAGAGAGAGAGAGAGAGAGAGAGAATGGTGCTCAGGCTTACTTGGGGCAAGCTGTGCCTGGAGCGCTTCTGAACCCACCGGGCCGCCACCTTCCTCATCCCCAGATCATTAGTGATAATGGCGTGAACCCTCTCCTGGGAGATGCCCACTGTATTGGCAATATGCCGCTCAGTTAACTGGCTGTCAGCCACCACCATGTCATGGATCTTCTGGACCATTTCAGGTGTCGTTGCCGTGACAGGCCTTCCGGTGCGGGGGTCATCTTCAAGACTCTGCCTCCCTCGCTTAAACTCTGCTGACCATCTCTTTACTGTGGCATAGGAGGGGGCATCCTTCCCCAGGGTGGCCATCATGTGATCATGGATAGCTTTGGGCTTTAAACCTTTTTTATGCAAATACATAATAACTGCACGTTCGCCTTGTTTGTCCATGTTGTACGACTACAAGAGTGTCAAACTTGTGAAGTTGCAGTCTCGTCGCTGTGATGAATGATTTGACTTCCACAGAAGAACAAACACCACAGCCCCGCAGCTCACTTCCTTATATGTCTGGCTCACAACTTATCAATCAACCCTCGCATTCAGTGAGCGGTTGCAGTACAGAGCCGGTGGCCTCATTTCCTCCATCTTCATTGTTAGAACCCACCAGATATGTCCTGCCGTGGAGGAGGAGAGAAAGCAGCGCGACATGAGACAGACATGCGATGAGACGGAGCGAACACGAGGAGAAGGTGCTCATGAACGGACGCGCATTCTTATGAAACACAAGGGCAAACACGTATTTCCTTACCGAGCTTAGCACTCATGGCTTTTACAAGCTGAACATGAGAAGGACAAAGCGGCAAAAAAGCAGCCGCCATTGCTCGCTGAGGTTGGGGGATGGGAGCGGAGTGCGGACGGCAACAAGCAGCCCACATTCACATTCTGCTCTGATGACGCACGCGGCGGCGGAGA
Organism: Genypterus blacodes; assembly: GCF_046128005.1. Classification (NCBI taxonomy): domain Eukaryota; kingdom Metazoa; phylum Chordata; class Actinopteri; order Ophidiiformes; family Ophidiidae; genus Genypterus; species Genypterus blacodes. The sequence goes on from NW_027467224.1 coordinate 41,479, forward strand.
AGCGCGCTGATTGGTCACGGCGCTGGAATCAACACGGTTTTGCCGAAAGGCGAGCGCTGATTGGCTGCCGCGCACGTCTGTCAATTCAAACCGGGCTCCGTCGGCGCTGTGTAAACTGTGGGCCTGGATTTGGGGATCGGGAGTGCGGAGCGCCAATACAGCCGTTCACATTTCACCTTCTCCATTTGCTGCCGAGGAAAAGAGCTTTCCGCCATGTTACCAGAGAGCCGTGTTCATTATGTGTAATTGTTTGGAAAAGCCAACCTCTTGATGTTTCATCTTGTCACGTATAAAATATTTAGCTCTGTATCACATCTGAGTGTAAGTGAAGAGATGAGATCCTCCGAGGCACACACACAGACACACACAGACACGCACTTACACACGCACACGCGCGCGCACACACACAGCTGCATCCCTTCTCTTGTGTGTGTGCTTGGAGATGTAGTCGTCTCACCTCCACACTAGGAAATGATGCAAACTTCGACTTCTCACCATGCAGACTGAGATCAGCAAACATGCACTTATCAACTATTCAGCTTTTTATATCTCAAGTTGTTATTAATTTAGAAGTATATAATGCGGTCAACTTTGAAAAGTGTGTATTTGAGCTGCGTCCCAAAGGTAAAGGACACACTCATGTACCCTGTGAAGCACAAGGTTGAGTGTTATGATTGATGTTAAAGAATAAGCCTAATCAAAGCAGTGTGCTCGAATAAATAAATATTAATACTTATATTTATTGTATGTATTTATTTATCAATCATCCAAGGTCATCCAAGGACGAGGGCGAGCTGTCTGGCCGAGGAGCCGTACTGAGATTCTCACTCGTCTGACCTCATATGAGTTTAACTGTTTGGTAACATCCATCTGTGTGAGTGTGACCATGATGGACACTGTTGTCCCACAATGCAACGCAGTGTGGAAACAGGGGAGTCGCTCACAATGAAAAGTTTAGAAAAAACCCAGGAGGTCTGTGTCTCACACCCTCAGAGGTCCCACGCCACTGTAGGACGTCTCCT
>NW_027467224.1:45000-48088 GCF_046128005.1 Genypterus blacodes
TGGGGATGGATTTTTCTCAGTTTTGAAGGTGTGTGTGTGTGTGTGTGTGTGTGCCTCTCCACGTTCTTCATCTGAGGTAACTTCTCTTCATCTCTTGGTGAGTCTGGTTTCCTCTCATCTGTCTGTGATGAAGATGTAACAGAATGTTCATGTAAACCATCACAATAATAAAGAGTATTTATATTTATATACATTTGTGATATCCTGCCAGAAGAACATCTCACTGTCACTCACTGTTTCTTTGTTTGTTTTTTTCACCTTTGGAGCTCCAAATCTGAACAGTCCATTATTTTTAGCTGAACTTGGTGAACAGAGCCGCTGTGTTGTGACTGAGCTGGACTCCAGAGAGTAAACACACTGATAAACTCACACGTGTGTTAGCCTTCATCCTGGGAAACATCTCCTGAGCTTCAGGCGTCGCTCAGATCTGGTTGTTTGCCGGAACGTCTCCACTCACTTTCATCACACAGAAGGACACAGAAGGTATTGATGGATCAGAGTTGGCGGTTCGATTCCTCGGGTAAGAAGCATATGAGAATGTGTGTGAAGCCTCAAACTATCAGGTGAGGCAACGTGCTGCCCCTCAGAAGCTGGCTGAGGCCTGAAGTCCTCTTGCTTCCTGCTGGAACAAAAGGCTGAGACACTTTGCCTCCATGTTGGGGTCACGCTGTGCTTGGCCCCGTGTGAGGGTCATCATCTTCATCTTAAAGCTTCTCCTGGGATCCTGGTCCATGGAGGGCTGTGGTGGAGCTCTGTGCAGCTCCGCCTCATCGAGCAGCGGCGCTCTCATCATGTGAAGAGTGACAGGATGAAGTTTCCTGTGTGAGACTCTGCAGGCTGCATGTTGATGACAGATGACTGAAGCTTCTGTGCGCTCAGCCATGCTGCTGCTTTGTAGAGCTGCAGGTATTTAAGAGACTCCTATCAGTAAACTGTCCAACCAGAGCAGCTCACCAGTGTGCTAGAGGGACCACTGTAATTATACGTGTGTGTGTGTGTGTGTGTGTGAATGCATGGCCCCCCTCACTCTCTCTCACACACACACACACACACACACACACACACACACACACACACACACACACACACACACACACACACACACACACACACACACACAGTTTGTAAAGGCAGCTCTGCAGTTTTATGAGTGTGTAGCCTGAGGGTCCACAGTTACTGCAGGAATTTTGTTTGGAGGAACAAGCTGAGACAGTGTGGGCCTCAAATCCTCCCAGGACTCCTCCTGCGCCTCTATCTCCTCCTTCAGACCTGCAGGACTCCTCCTGAGCCTCTATCTCCTCCTTCAGACTTGCAGGACTCCTCCTGAGCCTCTATCTCCTCCTTCAGACATGCAGGACTCCTCCTGAGCCTCTATCTCCTCCTTCAGACATGCAGGACTCCTCCTGAGCCTCTATCTCCTCCTTCAGACCTGCAGGACTCCTCCTGAGCTGCTCTATCTCCTCCTTCAGACCTGCAGGACTCCTCCTGAGCTGCTCTATCTCCTCCTTCAGACCTGCAGGACTCCTCCTGAGCCTCTATCTCCTCCTTCAGACATGCAGGACTCCTCCTGAGCTGTTCTATCTCCTCCTTCAGACCTCCTCTTCCCTTGCCCCCTCTCTCCTCCTTCCCATCCTCTTCCTGCCTCAGCTCCTGACCTCCTCCTCTTCTGACTTGACTGATCCTCCTCCTCCTTATCCTGCAGCGTTCCTCTTACCTGGGGTGGTGGCAGTGAATCGGGGCAAAGGGGAACGGGTGATGATGATTCCTTCTTCTTTCTTCTTCACTGTCCCGCTCCTCTTTGGAATGTGGAGCTCTGATTGATCGCAGCCTTCTTGGTTTCTCTGCTCCTCTCGTCTGTACCTGAAACAGCTTCCTGTCAGGAAACAGAAGAGAAGCAGTGACATCCTGTATGAGTCAAAAATAATGTGAGACAAATGAATCCTAACTTGTTTGTAGTTAGTAATAAAGCCATTAAAGATGAATGTAGAGAGTGAGATGAGTTGTTTCTCTGGTTCGTAGCTGTGTACTCAGTGTGATGGCGTGTTGTCGCTGGAGGTTTGTCGGGGGATAGAACCTGATTTCTGTCACCTGCTGACAGCATGTTAGCATTACTTATGCAGTGATTGTTTCCGTTGAATCATTTAGTTTGTGAGGTCCCACAGTCCCTCATGATGTCATCAGAGCCTGAGGAGGAATGATACAACAGGAGCAGGTCAGTTAAACACAACCAGGGGGAGATGTAACCACGGCATTGCTGCTCCTTAAAGGAAATTAAAAGAAGCGACAGAATTTGCGAGCTGAAGTTCATTGGGCAGGTCAGAGTCAGAGGGAGGAGCTGCTCAAAACCTTTAATGAAGTAAGAGCACACACGCAAGCACCACACGCCAAAGCCCTGCAGACAAAACCCCAACCTAAACACACATTAGCAGGGAGGAGGTAAGGAAAGCAGATGAGGAAGGACAGAAGCAATGGTGGAGGATCTTTACAGTGAAGCTACAGTGAAGCTACAGTGGCTGATGAAGTCCCGGTGCTGTGATGTGCAGTAACAGCGTCGGTGCTGGTTCCTGCCTCTCAGCTGTACAAAGTCTGAGTCAAATGTAAACATTAGGTTCCTTTGCCATCATATCAACGAAGTAAAGCTCTGAATGTTACTGAGCTTCATGAATAAAGGAGAAGAAGGGAAGGAAGGAAGCTGACTGGATGTTGACCTCCTCTCTCTGTGAGATGTAGTGGAGGATGAGTGGAGGATCATGACAGACGGCTGCATTAGCATCAGTGTGTAAGAGGTAAAGGCTGGAGCGCCTGAAGTGACCTTCAGAGCCTCGTCTGGGTCTGTATGACCTCATCACTGCAAGAGATGAAGCAAAGCGTCTGTGCGTCCACACACTCGGCCTGCTCCCTCACTGATCTGACTCCTGTGATGAAGAACCAAACACAGAGAGAGGACTCCATGAGAGAGAAGACTCCATGAGAGAGAGAGGACTCTATGAGAGAGAGGACTCCATGAGAGAGAGAGGACTCCATGAGAGAGAGAGAGGACTCCATGAGAGAGAGAGGACTCTATGAGAGAGAGAAGACTCCATGAGAG
>NW_027467225.1:7500-10000 GCF_046128005.1 Genypterus blacodes
AGAGAGAAAGACAGACAGGGAGAGAGAGAGACAGAAAGAGAGGGAGAGGGAGAGAGAGAGGATTAGAGTGACAGCTAGAGTTCCTTTTCATTAATGAGCATAAAAATCCTCCAAAGTGAGACGAGAAGAGAGACGTTCCTCGGTGCCAAACGTTCCAGTGGAGAGGAAACGATGAAAGGAGGCAGAAAGAAAGAAGAAGAGGAGAGAGGATCAATTTAAGAGAAAATATAATATTCATGGCTTCATGGGAGGGATTTACAGATTACGGGGAAAAAAACGCTCAGAGTTTTCGTGAGCTACTGGGATACATACATGTGTGTGTATGTACATGTATGTATAATCATGTCTAGGGAAACTGTAATCCCCCCCACACACACATACACACACACACACACGCACACACACACACACATACACACGTTTGTTGACATTAGGTGCTTCTTGCGCTCTAAATATCGAACAAACGAACCGTGAGGCTCCACAGTTCAGCTGTCACAATAATGATCACACAGCACAGCTGAGCTTAGGTGGGCACACACACACACATGCTCTTCTCACATGCCACAGATGATTCCAGCATCGTGTCAGGCGAGGCAAGACGGAGGGCAGAGGACTAGAAAGAGGAGATGATGAGATCAAGGGAGTAAAGAGAGGAGGAGAAGAGAGGAGAGGAGGGGAGGATCTATGTTTTCATCAGTGATGCAGTCTGTCACTCATTTACCAACCAATCAGCCACTCAGTCATGGATCTCTCTCCTATAGTAACTCTGACCTTTGACCCTGAACCTCTCCATGTAGATCTTTACATGCAGGGCAGCGTGAAGACAAACGTTTCTTCTCTTCCTGTCCCCCACAGGTCTCCTACGTCAAAGCCATCGATATCTGGATGGCCGTGTGCCTGCTCTTCGTCTTCTCCGCCTTGTTGGAGTATGCAGCGGTCAACTTCATCGCCCGTCAGCACAAGGAGCTGCTGCGCTTCAGACGGAGGCGACGGCACATGAAGGTGAACCATCTGTTACCTTTGTGTTCACGTCTTACTCTTCATCATTCTTCATCATTCTTCACCAATTCAGACCATTTCACATCAGAACCAGAAAAGAGGTGAAGAAGAAACAAAAGAATCAAAATAAGAAGACGGAGGTGAAGAAAAAGAACCTCCTTTTTCACTTTTTTCTATTCTCTCGTTCTTTTTCTTCACCTCTAGTCACGCCAAAAATTTGTTGAGAATTGCCCGTAGTTTGCTTGTTCTCTGCATGCAATTTGCCTGAAATGTGCCGGCATTATGCCCATGGGTAGCATGTAGTTTTCCCGTAGCTTGCCAAATTTTGGACAAATAACAATCAAACTATGGCCAATTTTCAACTAATTTTTGGTGTAATTACAGGCAGACTACGGGCAAATTACGGGCACACTTTCATGCAAATGTCAGGCAAACTACAGGGAAACTACGGGCAGATTACCAGCAAATTGTGTGCAAATAACAGACAAATGAGCAACTAACTATGGGCAAATGATGGGCAATTTTTGGTGAAATTACAGGCAGATTACGAGCAACAAACAACCAACTACGGGCAATTTAGAGTAATTACAGGCAAACTACGGTTAAATTACAAGCAATTTTCAGGAAATTTTTGGCAAAATTACAGACAGATCACGAGCAAATTTTGGGCAAATAAGAGGCAAACTACAGGCAATTTTCAAAAAGAACGAGAGAATAGAAAATCAAGAAAAAAGGTGTAGAAAATGGACAACAGAAAAGAAAACTGAGAAAAACGAGGTGAAGCAAAAGAACGAGAGAATAGAGAAATGAAAAATCAAGAAAAAGGAGATGAAGAAAAAGATCGAGAGAATAGAAAAATGAGAAAAAAGGTGAAGAAGAAGAACGAGAGAACGGAAAAATTAAAAATCAAGAAAAAGGAGGCGAAGAAAAAGAACGAGAAAATAGAAAATCAAGATAAAGCAGGTGTAGGAAATGAACGAGGGAATAGAAAAATGAGAAATCAGAGGTGAAGAAAAAGAACGAGAGAATAGAAAAATGAGAAAAAAGAGGTGAAGAAAAAGAACGAGGGAATAGGAAAATGAAAAATTGAGAAAAAGGATGTGTAGACAAAGAACGAGAGAATAGAGCAATTAAAAATTGAGAAAAGGTGTGTGTGTAAGTGAGAGGATACATGCAGCCTCTAAACACAGACGCTTATCTGCCAGCTGTTTGGGAGTGAAAGGCCTCATGGTGTCACGATCTCTCTTCATCCTCCACCTTCTTAAAAGCTCGATTCAGACCACAGTGAGCGCCTCAGACTCATCAGGGATTAATCCAGAGATCCAAAAGAAACTGCACTAATAGAGAGGGAGAGACAGAGAGACATAGAGACAGACAGACAGACAGACAGAGGGTGTGAGAGAGAGAGAGACAGACAGACAGACAGACAGACAGAGGGTGTGAGAGAGAGGGTGAGAGACAGAGAAGGATAGAAAAGGACAGACAGAGAGAGAGAGAGAGA
>NW_027467225.1:15000-25000 GCF_046128005.1 Genypterus blacodes
CTCTCTGGTTCCTAACAGCCTGAGTCTTGGCCTGTGTTGCAGGAGGATGAGACGGGCGAAGGGCGCTTCAGTTTCCCCGGTTACGGCATGGGCCCCGCCTGCCTGCAGGCCAAGGACGGCATGGCCATCAAAGGCAACAACAACAACGCCCCGGCCTCGGCCCCGGCGGAGAAGAGCATCGAGGAGATGAAGAAGCTGTTCATCGGCCGGGCCAAGCGCATCGACACGGTGTCTCGTGTGGCCTTCCCGCTCGTCTTCCTCATTTTTAACATTTTCTACTGGATCACTTACAAGATCATCCGCAGCGAGGACATCCACAAGCAGTAGTGGAGCAGCGGAGGAGGAGAGAGCAGAGCAAAGAGCAAAACAGGACGAAACGAAAGAAGGAAAGGCGGAAAGAAATATGAGACTTGAAGATGTCGAGATGTCGTCGCCTCTTTTTCACCGCCAAAACCCACAGCCTTTCCTCCTCGTCTTCCACCGACCTCTTCCTCTTCCTGATGAAGGCCGAGTGGCTCTTTGCCCCTTCCCCCCCCTTCACCCGGCCTAAACCCTGGTATTATTTCAGATTTGTAATGCTTTGTTTTCCTCTTTCCTCTTCCTCCTCCTCCTCCTCAGTGATCCGGATCGGTGCAATAGCAATGCAGTAAAATGCATGAAATATGAATGTGGCAATATATTACAGAAAAGATGAGGAAGGCAGCAGTAAAGGTCAGACGTGCGTCTGCAGATGGACTGGAAAGACAAAGAGAAGGTCTTGTATTTCATTTAAATTATTTTGTGTGTTACAACCTAAAGAAAGATATATAATTATATAAAACAGTATGTTGGGATGGGGGGGGGGGGGGGGGGGGGGGGGGCAGAAGCATTCAGCACTGTAATATATTCATATTTATCTTAATTGGGGGAAAAAAATGTTTATTTCCTGAAAATGAGGGATTTTTCACCCCTAAAAAAACAAAAGGATCAAAGGCGGAGCAGAGAATTAAAGCAAGGATCAAGGATCTATTTATCTATCTCTATATACCTACATATACACATCCATACTGAGACATATGGAGGTCTATATGTATAGATTTGCTTCAAACGTGACTTGCAGGCACTCGTCAGCGCTCCCCCCTCCCCCGCCCATCATACCCTTGAACTGCAGACTCTTGGGGGTTTGGCGGCCCGATGGCGGCCCGATGGCGGCCCGATGCTGCCATCGCTCAGACGACTGGACGGAGAAAACATAACTAAAGTGGAGACACGAGCTGCGGTGGACGTTCCTCTGCCGGTCCTGATCCCATTTCATGTTGCAGTTCTTGTTTGGGTTTGTAATTCCCGGGCCGAGTGAACATGTGTCACGGCTCGCGGCCGTGCGGTGACCTGCAGCTCACACGTCTCGCCTGGAGGCGGCGCTGCATCCATGTCTCCTCACCAGCTTTTGGATTTTGTTCTTTGTAACATGAATTTCTGATCTTCTGTCTCATTGCCTGGACCCTGGACCCTGGACCCCTGGACCCCTGAACCCTGGACCTGAGCCCCCTTCCCTCCTCCTGTTGGGACTGAAACATCTTCTTAGTGCTTCCATGCTTTGATCCCCTACACACACACTTCCTGTCCCCAGCTGAGAGGACGTATGTAGAAACTTATACAGATTATAAACACCTGTTGTACCTTAATTAACTGTTTCATCCACGTGCACCAAAGCAGCTGCCAAACAAAAGAGCCACATCCTCTGCATAGAGCGTCAGCCCGTCCCTCTGTCCCAGGTGTGTGGGAGGAGCTCCATCGTCTGCGCCCGTACGGTTTTATTTCCACCGCGCTTCTCTATGCAATTCTTGGTATATGCAATTCTGTTCCTTTAGTTTCCTTTAGCTTCCATCTCCACTGTGCTTCTCCTGCTGATGCTCGCTGGGCCGTAGAGGAGGAAGCCTCAATAAAACTCTCTCTCCAGTGTTCCCTCGCCTTTTGCCCAATGCATGCTGGGAGAGCGCCCTCACTGGTCGATTGCCTCAATAGCAATAAGATGGATGGAGAAGATGAGCGGCAGAAATCATAAAGAGTAGAAATTGAAGCACATAGAGGCTTTTGCTCTTCCTGCAGGCACCTCAACATAGAGCAGACACACTTTCGATATAAGCGCCCTCAGCTCAGCTTGCAGCCGACATGTCACTGTGCGCTCCGTCTGGGTGGTCGGGCAGAGGTGTGAGTGTGTGTGAGGATGTCATAATGTTTGCTCATCCTTTGTGTTCTTCACTTTATTCTCAGATGTTTCTGCGTTTTTGTCCGAATGACGTCATCCCAGTGACAAAATGAAAGGTGTCATATTCTTCTATAATAGTGTGTTAGACTGATCTGAAGGGCTATGCTACACTCATGCAGCCACTTTACATTCCAGCATAACTTCACATTACAGTGGAAGTGCCATAGAAACGCTTTGCCTCAAACTATGCAGAGAAAAAGCTTCAGATCATCGAAGGCCTCGACCTCAAACAGAGCAGAACTTCTCTTCACACACAGTTTGGTTTGTCATGCAGAGTGGGAAGAGAAAAGGTTCCGGATAATCTGCCAGAATGTTCTTAGCTGAGTCCAAATGCTCCGAGCAGCGAAGCACCAACCAGCCAGGTGTGAGTGTGCAAGGAATCATGGGAAATCCCTCAAACAGCCCTTCATGTAAATATGCAAACACATGGGGAGTTTGTGCTGAAATCTTATATTAAACATGTCTGTGGAAGAGTGGGACTTAATCCATCAAAGTCACAAAGGAATAACAGCTGTTGGTTTACTCAAAGGAATCAACACACCATCATGTGAACATACGTGATCAGCTGGTCAAAGTGACAACAGCTCCAAGAATTCAGCCATCAAGGAAGAGAAGGAAACACGGATCTGAACAAGAAAGGCCTCAAGGAAACATGAAGACATGAGACACAGACAGATCTGAGGTTCACCTGCTGTCAGACTTTGTCCTCAGCTCACACACACACACACACACACACACGTTGACCTCTGAATCAACAATCCAAGATCGATCTTCTATCTTCACTTCTCTGAAGACAAAGCAAAGAAGCTTCCTGTTTCTGTTCCCCACTGAGCAGCAGAGTGATTCTTCTTCTTCTTCTTCTTTCATGTAGCTTCTCCTGCCCAAACATCTCAGCCTCTGTAGCCAAGCCTCCGCTCTGAGCGCGGCCTCAGCCTGACTGGGCTGATGCTGAGCGGAGCCACTCACTCATCCTGTGCCATAGACTGAGTCCCAGTCGCTCAAATCACAAGCGCTGTTCACCGATGTCTCGCCCACACAGCGGTCCAGTCTGAGCGTTACATCTCTTCTTGTGCCATAAGGAGGTTGAACATGCAAACGGAAACCGTGGACCTACAAGCATATCACGCATCGGTTCAACCTCCGTCATTCCCTGCCTCAGGCGTCCTGTTTGTTGTTCCATCCTCATTTTGGACTTTAGTAGCGTCGCCATTGTGTTTATGGGTATCGTATGGTGGGGGGGGGGGGGGGGGAGGGGCCTAACGCCAGACGAGACGGCGGGTTTATATTGCATAAGGGAGAGATGCGATAAAAAGGGAATGGAGGACGTTTTTGGAAGTTTCTACAAAGTTGTGTTCAGAAATTTTAAAGTAGCATGATTTGATTTGTGGACGATGAACGGTTCTGTTCTGGAGGTTCTGTTTGGTTCTGTTGTGTTTGGTTGTGTGTGAGGTACAACCCAACACCGGGGCGTGGGGAGAGCGGGACAGAGTCACAGCCAGAGTCACAGCCAGACTCCTCTGCTGTGAGCTGAAGGGAACATTAGGATGGTTCTGATTATTATACGGTTCTGTTTGATTCATTTCCTTTGCACAAGTCGGAATGGCCTTAATTTTGCTTTACTCGCTTCTCTTGTGTATTGGCACAAAGTGCACCCATTTGATTTGCTAAATTAGGAGGCTTCTAATCTGAAGAGTGCACATCAAAGCAGGATTATTAAAAAAAATGGAAGAAAAGATCAGCAAATCCTTTTTATTTTCATTAATCTGAGAAACTCAATATTTTGCATGAATATAAATACGATGGCAGATATTTTTGGCTTGTACAAAAAAATGTGAAGCAATTTGAAGAGAAAAAAGAATGTACCGTTTCTGCTGTATCTGTATATATCTAAATATTTATTGAAATATGTCATAATACTAATTCTATTAACGATTAAAGGTTTTCTGAACAAACTTCTCTTTACCTGTTTTTGATTTGGATCTTCATCTTTGTTACTCCACTCCAGCGTCTGTAACCTCTGAAGAACACGGATTAAAAAGTGCAAACCAACGCCTCCACAGGTTGTTTTTATTTAACCCTTTAGAGGGAGACAGAGCAGCACTGTGTCGCTCTGTCCCATCACGGGAGAGCAGCAGCTCAGTGACACTTTGAGACTTTTCCTCATGGAAATACAGAAAAACACTCAGGACCTCCAGAATCCATGAGACGAGCAAAGACACACACACACACACACACACACACACACACACACACACACACACACAGAGAGAACACTACAGTGTCTTTACCAGCAGAAGGAAACATAAAGGGTTAAACTCTGGTGAGAGTTGAATCGGCATCTTACAAACAGCTTCACAGAGCAGCCTCACAGAGCAGCTCCACACTGACCTCAGGTCCGCTCTCTCACACCGTCCAGAAGACGAGCTGGACATCAGAGCAGTGAGGCGCTTTGACAGGAACATGATGACCTCATGATGACCTCTCTGAGCCACGCCCACTTTGGTGGCTGGACATTGAAGTACTGAGCCTCACAGAGCAGCTGATCCAGAGCGGCGCTCGTCCGCCATCAGATCAGACTGAGCTCCAGTTTAGGAGCACAAACACACAGATCCATTATGGAAACAATCTGACACACACACACACACACACACACACACACACACACACACACACACACACACACACACACACACACACACACACACACACACACACACACACACACACACACACACACACACACACACACACACACACACACACACACACACACACACACACACACACACACACACACACACACACACACACACACACACACACACACACACACACACACACACACACACACACACACGTAAGACCAGAGAGTCGCTCTTTAAAACAGTAAATCTTTAATTTAGTTCTCTCATCGCTCGTTTGTAACTTGACGAATGACAAAGGGCGTCGCCGGGCCGACGGCGCTCAGAGTAGAAAGAGAAGACGGATCATCGCTCACACGCTGGCAGCGATACACAGGACCGCTCGAGCAGTAAAGACACGTTCCTTTAAGAAACAGGAGAGAACGCGGAAGAACGACGTGTTGAAGCCTTCAGGCTCTGATCAGGGTCGGCATGACAACAATAAAAGACACAAAGTCCAGATAGAACAGAATGGGGGGGGGGGGGGGGGGGGGGGGGGGTGACCTTTGACCCAAACAAACCTGCGTCCCATTAAGAACAGACACACTTCTGCACACGACGCCTCACACTCTGAGCTCTGAGGGTTTCTGCTGCACTTTGACTTAATCTGGACTTAAGGAGTAAGCGGGTGGTTTCTATGGTAATGGAGCTCAGGTTTGGATCCGGGCGCCTCACTGGCGTTGGGTGGAGTATCGGCCCTCTCCGGGCCCGGCGCCTCGCCCGGAGCCGAAGCTGGGTTTCTGTGCTGCTCCTCCGCGAGCCGGGGGGCCGCGGGGGCCGCCGCCCCCTCCTATCCGCTCTCTGGGACCGCCGGGGCCACCGGGACCACGAGGCCTCACGTCCCGCCTGTCGCCCTCCCTGGCAGACCGGGTCTTCTTCTCCTCCACGTTCAGACGGACGTCACCTCGGAACTTAATGGGCTGAAGGACACAGAAGAACCAGAACTTAGCCTCAGTCCACTGATGCTGAGGGGTCCAGGACCTGCAGACCCCCCAAGGACCTGCAGGCCCCCCAAGGACCTCTAAATATTTTTAAACACAAAGTTGGAGTAAAGCTCATAAAGAATCTAACCTAACACCTAAACTAAAGGTGTTTGTTTGCTTCATCAGTTAAAGTCTCTTAAACTCCGCCTTCACTTTCTTAACCTTGTTCTCTTTGATGATTCCTTTATTTCCTTTTATATCTTTGGTCCTCAAACACATCGTCTCTGCCTGAGTGCTCATGAGCAACGTGAGGGTAGAACTAGTTTAACCCATGATGCGGAGCTAAAGCAGGTGTGTCTCCATGGTAACGCTCACCCGGCTGCTGAGGATCTTCTGCACCGGCTCAGAGTCGTCAAACACAACAAAGCCAAAGTTTGGAAGTTTCCCTCCGCTGTTGATCCTCAACTCCAGGACCGTCCCGTACTCTGAGGGGACAGACAGAGGGGACAGGGACGTTACTCACAGAAGAGAGAGAGTCTTAACCTAGGAGCTGCTGGCTCAGAGGTCAGAGGTCAGAGGTCAGTCCAGGTGCCATCAGAGTGACTCACGTTCAAAGAACTCCTTGAGCTCCGTCTTGTCCACGTCATGGGGGACGTTCCCCACAAACAGCTGGTGTGTGTCCGGGTACCTGACCACCCTGCGACCCTCAGACTCACCCTGCTCCCCCTCCCTCGCTGAAACAGAGAGAGAGAGAGAGAGAGAGCGTGTGTGTGAGCACCAATGGCCACAAGACTGTGTGTGTGTGTGTGTGTGTGTGTGTGTGTGTGTGTGTGTGTGTGTGTGTGTGTGTGTGTGTGTGTGTGTGTGTGTGTGTGTGTGTGTGTGTGTGTGTGTGTGTGTGTGTGTGTGTGTGTGTACCTGGACGTGGTCCTCTGTGCACTGGGGGGGGCCCTGCTCCTCCTGGTCTCTGTTCCCTCGGCCTCTGGTCTCTCTGGGGTCTCTGTGCTGCTGTCTGGGACTCAGACTTCACCTCCACCCGGGGCTAACACACACACACACACACACACACACACACACACACACACACACACACACACACAGAGTTAGAACACACAGTAGGTGACCTGAGGTGTCACATGATGCTCAGGTGTGATGCTCAGGCGTGAGACGTACCGGCGCTGTGGGGGCGACCTTGACCACGTGCGGGGGTATCCCTGAGACGGGTACGGCCCCGCTGGGTGGGAGGTTCTTACTGGTGACCGACGCCCAGGAGAACGGCTGCAGCGGACAGGAAACAGGAAGTGAGGATTGTGCTGCGGCGTGAACGCGGGCCGGCTTAACGCTGCGTCTTATTTACCCTGTTCTCCTCTGGAGCGGCGGGGGGGGCGGGCTCAGCGGGCGTGGCGGCGGCTTCTGTGGTGGGCGGGGCAGAGGCGGGGGGGCTTTTCTCTGTCTGGTCGTCGGCATGCGTCTCTGTTTCCAGCGCGGTCTCGGGTTTGGGCTCCGCCGGCGCGGCCTCGGCCTCCTTCTCCACCTCGGGCTCTGGGTCAGGGCTCGCCACCTCCTCCTCCTCACCATCCTCCTCCTCTTCATCTTCGCCGGGAACGGACGGCTCAGGACTACAAGAGAAGAATCCATGTTATGGGACGGCTCTGAAGGGTTCAGGTCCTCAGTCCTCCTGGTCCTCCTGGTAACCTGGACCTCAAGAAGCCTGGAGCTCCACCAGACTGAGAGGACAAACATCTACAAGTCCAGACCAGCACCTGGGGCACCGGTCACCTGGGGCACAGGTCACCTGGGGCACAGGTCCATTGCTCATCATTGTACACACACACACACACACTCTCTCTCTCTCTCTCTCACACACAGCTTCATGTCGTGACTTTACAAACGTACCAGGGCGTCGGCTCGTAGAAGGGCGACGCCTCCTCCTGAGTGACATCGGGCGATGGAACCCTCTCCTCCATCTCCTCCACCTCGTCCTCAGACTCTGAAACACACACACACACACACACACACACAGCAGTGTAAGCTCTCAGCTGACCCAGACAGAGACCTGACCCAGGGACCCGGTGCTTCACCTTCAGGGGGCTCAGAGTCCGAGTCTCCAAACACTTCATCCTGGTACCTGAACACATCGTTGTGGACGTAGAATTTGTTTGCGACGGTTCCCTGCAGGAGGAGAAGAGTCGCTTCAGTCTCAGCTTCTATCTACACAACTCTGTCAAGATCGACACGGGGTCAAAGGTCAAACCTCAGGCGCCAGCACAAAGGTCTGCATGAACTTCCTCATGGGCTGCATGTTGTTGGAGAGCTCGCCCATCACCTGCACCACCACGCCCTCGTTCAGGGTGGCGTGGGCGTCAACGTGACGGATCTTAGTGTGGCAGTCACGGAAGCTCAGGGCCATCACACGCTTATGGATCTCCTGTAGGGGAGGGGGGAGGAGGGGCAGAGGTCAGTGTGGGACGCAGTGTGTGAGTGTTTGTGCGTTTAGGGTCTAAATGAACTCTGTGTACTTCCTCTCTCGTCAGCTGCCTCATGATTCCAGATGTTTCCAGATCAGTGCTCTGACTGACACGCCCACTGTGTGTGTGTGTGTGTGTGTGTGTGTGCACTTACAGACTGCCCATAAACCGCCTCCACTGGTTTGCCGTTGTTGTCCAGGCCGCCGTGAACATAAGACGAGTTCTTCCCATAAAACCTGAGAGAGAGACAAAGACTCATCAAGGTCAACACAGCTTTAAAACCAGGCCCACAGAACCAGGCCCACAGAACCAGGCCCACAGAACCAGGCCTACAGAACCAGGCCGACAGAACCAGGCCTACAGAACCAGGCCCACAGAACCAGGCCTACAGAACCAGGCCCACAGAACCAGGCCCACAGAACCAGGCCCACAGAACCAGGGCTACAGAACCAGGCCCACAGAACCAGGGCTACAGAACCAGGCCCACATCCTTAATGCTGAACTCACACTTAGTCCTGATGGACACACACACAGCGTCCTGATTGGACGGACACACACACACACACACACACACACACACACACACACACACACACACACACACACACACACACACACACACACACACACACACACACACACACACACACACACACACACACACACACACACACACACACACACACACACACACACACGTACCTGTGCAGGTAGTCGGGCGCCTGGTTCAGGAGCGTGTAATACTGTCGGACAAACTCTCGCCCGACCAGCTGGGCACTTGGCTTCTCCATCACCATTTCTTTGGTTAAGTGGAAATCTGTGGGGTGAAGAAGAGGAGGAGCCATAAGTGAGGAAGAGGTCCTGCTTCACACACTGAAGGGTCTGCAGCAGGTTTGGGATCTTATACATCGAACAAAGAGCAGCCAGGATCCTGTTTACACTCAGCTGTTACCTGCACAGTAGTGATGATCTAATGGAACCACATGAGGTCAGCAGGCAGGTGGTGACAGATCGCACCGCCCAGCAGGTCACACACACACACACCCTCAGACCCTCACACACACAGCTGCTGTTAAAGGGTCAAAGGTCACCTCACTTCACCAGTGAACCACCAGAGACCTCCATCCTCACAGGAACAGCTGAGGGAACTAACAAACACACACACACTGAACCTGCTGGAGCAACACACACACGTGTGTATTCAGGGTCTTTACATGTTTCCATCTTGTCTCCTTGAATCCTTCCCTCCCTAGTTCACTTTGGAATCCGAGGAGGGACAAACACCACAACACCTCCGTCCTCATGCTGAGACCCCCAGGACCCCACAGACCCTCACTGGAGCCCCAGGACCCCACAGACCCTCACTGGAGCCCCAGGACCCCACAGACCCTGGCTGGAGCCCCAGGACCCCACAGACCCTCACTGGAGCCTGCTGGTCCACACTGGTCCAGACTGGGAGCAGCAGCTCCCTGCATCAACCCCACTCCCTGAGACTCCACAACACTCCGGGAGTCTCAGGGAGGAAGCAGCGGCCGCATGCAGCCACAGACCCGGTGCCCCCCGGCCCCGGTACCCCCCGGCCCCGCCGTCGGGTCCTGATCTAACCTGGACTCGGTAACGCACAGCGGCCCGCGAAAGCTGGAGGTGCACAAGGGCCTAGGTCCGGATCAGGGCCCGGCA
>NW_027467225.1:30000-32500 GCF_046128005.1 Genypterus blacodes
GGAATGAGCTTCACCTCTGAAGCTCCTCTCAGCTGAGAGCAGAACATGTTAACTCAGCCCAGCATTAAGCTGAACACACACACACACACACACACACACATACACCAGGAAAAACTCCACTTAATACATTTCAGCTTCAATGAATACTTTAACTCTGCTTTTCAAACAAAGCTTTGAGAGCAGAGACTTTCCCTTATATGAACACATGTGGCTCTTTTATATTTAACCATTATTTTGCAAGAGGTGTGTGAGGTGTGTGTGTGTGTGTGTGTGTGTGTGTGTGTGTGTGTGTGTGTGTTTGTTTCCTCACCCTGAGCTTCTGCTTCTCGGTCAGCAGGTTGTTGTCCTCGTCGCGCTCGTACAAGGTGACCAGCACGTTCTTCAGCCAGTCCCTCATACGCAGGGGGAACTCACTCAGCTCCATGTCCACACAGGCCTCGATGTCTGCAGAGGACAGGAACAGGTTAACATCAGGAGATGATACATATTACTGCCTCTCTTCATATGATCCTCAATGATCTTCTAGAAGCTTCATCATTGTGGTATTGTGACTAGAGGTTGGATCTCCATGTGGGCCCTTCAGTCCAGGCTCATATCTGCACACACTCTGCTAGTCTGAACAGAATCAGAATGCAGCTGCGTGTCTGGACTGGTCCACACACACACACACACACACACACACACCCTCCCCCCTCTGTGTGAAGAATGTGGGCGTGGGCTGCCAGATAATGAGCTGAACTTCTCTTAGTGCCTGAAGAATCTCAAGGCTTCATGTCACTCAAACATGCTGGACTGCAAACCTACTTTGTTTAGAGATTCTACCACCAGCAGAGGTTCTCAAACAGTGAGGCAAGTGGACACGGAAAATCAATGGTGATTTTGTTTGTGGCAGGACTTTCATTGTGTTCTATCTTCTCACTGCTTTGAACGGATCTGGATGGATGTAACCGTATGAAGGAGCAGAGGGAGTCCAAGTCTGAGCCTGAGTCCTGATGAGTGAGGGTGTGTCTGAAGGTAAAGCTCCATCAGGGAGGGGGACTCACGTTTGCAGGGTCCGATGTAGTCCAGGTGCAGCTTGTGGCCCTTCTTGGTTCCCTCCAGGGCGCACTTAGTGGCAAAGAAGTGGCAGGAGGTATCGTAGGTTTTGTTGTCTGTACCGCAAACCTGGAACAGGAGGAGCAGACGGGTTTTGGGGTCAGACTCTGGACTCCTGAGGGCCGTACAGTCACTGATCTGGTGTTTGGGTCTTACGTGCTCAAACTCTCCCTCTGCGATGGGACAGGTGGACGGGTCCTGGCACACACACATGGGGGTGTTGCTCTCGTCCACCTCACACACTTTACCCTTCTTGCAGTGGTGGTCCAGGCAGGCGTCTGCAGAAGAACACACACACACACACACATACACACACACACACACAATGAGACCCAGAGCCACGGGGTCACACACAGAGATCACATGACACCAGTGTGTGAGTGGACATGTGTGCATACACACTGAAGGCAGGCAGGCAGGCAGGCAGGCAGGCAGGCAGGCAGACAGACAGACAGACAGACAGACAGACAGACAGACAGACAGACAGACAGACAGGCAGGCAGGCAGACAGGCAGACAGACAGTGCCTGTTTTCCAGCTCTCTATCTAACTCTTATAACTTGGTTCTGTCTCCCTCTCTCTATTTGTAGGTTTTGTTGTGACTTGTTCAGGCAGAACAAAATGTCCCAGCCCTCTTCTTCAGTGTGTGAGTGTGTGTGTGTGGGCTGTGTGTGTGTAGGCTTCTATATCGGCCCAGTGTGTCATTACAGCAGGAGGTGCTCTGTCATTAGGCCTCTGCCTCACTGCCAGTATGACCATAAACACACACACACACACACACGCACACACACACACACACACACACACACACACACACACACACACACACACACACACACACACACAGACCTATCCTCAAACGCTTAAACATCCTCCATATGTCCTTTATTTAGTGGAAGTTACAGCTGTGTGTGTGTGTGTGTGTGTGTGTGTGTGTGTGTGTGTGTGTGGAGTTGCAGGACTTTAGACTTACTTGTGTCTAAAGCAGTGATGATTAAACACAAGATCATACAACATGTGATGTGTTTCTGTCTTCTACGGACAAAGATCAGAGCCCAGACCTGCATCTCTGTCTCATGTGACTCCTATAATCTGACCTCTTGACCTTATAAACCTCCAGATGCAGATCCATTCAGCCTGTTTGTCCTTCTCTGAATCATCTTCATCTCAGCTCCATGATGCTACTAGTTGATGTTTGTAGCTCTGCTAGACACTCGGCTCTGCCTGGAGACACAGAGCTCCTATCTGAAGAGGACTGAGGGACCAGCAGATCCTGATCCTACTGATCCAGATCCTACTGATCCAGGTCCTACTGATCCAGATCCTGCTGACCTAGATCCTACTTACCCAGACCCTACTGATTTAGATCCTACTGATCCAGATCCTACTGATCCAGATCCTACTGA
>NW_027467225.1:37500-52500 GCF_046128005.1 Genypterus blacodes
AGAAAGGAGGGAGCAGACAGGAGAGAGGGGGGAGAGGAGAGGAGAGGAGAGGAGAGGAGGAAGGTAGAGGTGTGTAAACTGAGACGGTGTCACTCGCCCTCTTTGATCTGTGACTGTCTCTCTCCCTCCCCCACCCCTCTCTCTCTCTCTCTCCCCTCTCCCTCTCTCTCCCTCTCTCCCCCCCTCTCTCTCTCTCTCTCTCTGACAAGCTTCAGTCTTGAAGGCGTCTGTACTCGCTAACAAAGCGGTCAAACAGCTGGTTAGCGATTACCATGGCAACCTGCATTCCTTTAGTTGGGAGTAATGGGAGAGTGGGCGGAGTCTCCCTCTCTCCCTCCCTCCCTCCCTCCCTCCTCCCTTTCTCCTTCTTTTGCTCTCACTGATATTTAGTACAAGCACATTTACTAGAGTACTGTAGTACTGTAGTCTAATTGTACTGTAGTACTTTAGTCTCATAGTACTGTAGTACTGTAGTCTCATAGTACTGTAGTACTTTAGTATCATAGTACTGTAGTCCTTTAGTCTCATAGTACTGTGTACTGTAGTCTCATAGTACTGTAGTCTCATAGTACTGTAGTACTGTAGTCTCATAGTACTGTGTACTGTAGTCTCATAGTACTGTAGTACTGTAGTCTCATAGTACTGGAGTACTGTAGTCTCATAGTACTGTAGTCTCATAGTACTGTGTACTGTAGTCTCATAGTACTGTAGTACTGTAGTCTCATAGTACTGTAGTACTTTAGTCTCATAGTACTGTGTACTGTAGTCTCATAGTACTGTAGTACTGTAGTCTCATAGTACTGTGTACTGTAGTCTCATAGTACTGTAGAACTGTAGTCTTATAGTACTGTAGTACTGTAGTCTCATGGTACTGTGTACTGTAGTCTCATAGTACTGTAGTACTGTAGTCTCATAGCACTGTGTACTGTAGTCTCATAGTACTGTGTACTGTAGTCTCATAGTACTCTGTACTGTAGTCTCATAGTACTGTGTACTGTAGTCTCATAGTACTGTAGTACTGTAGTCTCATAGCACTGTGTACTGTAGTCTCATACTGCTTGTTTTCCTGTGTTTATGTTGCTCATTTCGTTCCTCTGTTGATTGACATTTTACCTTCAACATGACATCAGTTTGTCTTTCTTTCTCTTTTTCAGTCTTTGTCTCTCTTTTCTTCCTCTCTTCTTCATTTCTCTCTCTCTCTCTGTCTCTCTCTGTCTCTCTCTCTCTCTTTCTCTCCTTCTCTCTTTCTATCTTTCCTCCCTCGCATCCTTGCCTTCTTTCTTTCCTCCTTTCTTCTCTTCTTCCACTGTCAGTCCTGTTACTGTGGTTACCTGATTACTTCTGCCTTAATAGTAAAGTTTGTATACTTTGGTGAAGTCAAATCACTTTAACTTGAAATGGAGCATTTTTCCTGCAGGATTCATTCTTTTACTCAGCAGCAGTTTGTGAATCTAAATTCAATCGAAGCAGCAAATCAATGGCAGTAAAATCAGAAAACTTACAGAATTAAAGGGCACGACGATGTGTGTGTGTGTGTGTGTGTGTGTGTGTGTGTGTGTCCTCAACCCCTCCCCCAAACCTAAACCCACAGTCCCCCTTCCTCCCACTCTTCCTCCTCCTCCTGTTGCCGATGTGGCACAATACCTGCCCATCAGCCAGGACCTGACCTGTGAGACGAGCAGGAGGACCAACGAGACACAGAGACGCTGGGCTTCATGCTCTGGTCTCTGGTCTCTGGTCTCTGGTCTCTGGCCTCTGGCCTCTGGCCTCATTGAGGCCAAACAGAAACAACAGCTGCATGCTTTCTGTGAGTTCTTGTGAGCAGGAATCCCACAGACTTCAGAGCCTGGGAAGGTTTCACCTCGGCTACATGTTTCTCAAAGCTGAGTCACATGAGTCAAGCTGCTCAGGAATCTCAGCAAAGCAGCTTTGAATTCATTTATCTTTCATCTATCAAGCAAATCTGAAAGGCAAAGCAGAACTCTGGTGTCCCAACAGAACAGAACTCGTCCTCTTGTCACTGAAGCCAAATAATCAAGATCAAAACAGGAAACAGAAGAAAGCTGCACTCAGGAAATCAGCTTTGATTTGAGTTGAATATATTTCCAAAGTAAATTTAAAGAGAGAAAGGAAAGTTTAACTCTTATTATGAACATTTGGTGTCTCACTAACTTTGCTTTTCCACAGATCAGCGTCTCACAGGCATGAATAAAGTGTGTTTATGTGTGTGTGGTGTTGATTCTCCGAGCAGATCACATGATGAAGACAAAGGAGATGAAGAGGAGTTCTTACCTTCAGTAATGCAGCGCAGGAAACCCAGAGAGAAGTCAGCTGTGTGCAGCCCGAGAAGATCTAACACACACTCCGCTTCACACACCAGACATCTGCAGTGGGACGTCCCACTGAGGACGCAGACCCCCACTCCCATCTACCCCAACCCCTCCTCTTCCTGGTGGGCGGGGCTTAATGTTCACTCTGTGCTCCCACCAAGAAAACTTCCACAGGCTTCCTGTTCCACATTTGGCCTTTAGGAGGAACGAAGTCTGCAAGTGACTCTGCAAAACCAGCAAAACAGTGATGAAGATCAAACTTTAAGATAAAATGATGATGATTTAAATTTTTGCTTTATCCACATTAGAGCCAAATGAGCAACTTTAACTGCATAGTTCTTGTTCTACTGAGCTTCTGACAGTCTTCAGTCCCTCAGTAAGATGGTTCAGTCCCTCAGTCAGATGGTTTAGTCCCTCAGTCAGATGGTTCAGTCCCTCAGTCAGATGGTTTAGTCCCTCAGTCAGATGGTTCAGTCCCTCAGTCAGATGGTTCAGTCACTCAGTCAGATGGTTCAGTCCCTCAGTAAGATGGTTCAGTCCCTCAGTCAGATGGTTTAGTCCCTCAGTAAGATGGTTCAGTCCCTCAGTCAGATGGTTTAGTCCCTCAGTCAGATGGTTCAGTCCCTCAGTCAGATGGTTCAGTCACTCAGTCAGATGGTTCAGTCCCTCAGATGGTTCAGTCCCTCAGATGGTTCAGTCCCTCAGATGGTTCAGTCCCTCAGATGGTTCAGTCCCTCAGAGGGTTCAGTCCCTCAGTAAGATGGTTCAGTCCCTCAGATGGTTCAGTCCCTCAGTCAGATGGTTCAGTCCCTCAGTCAGATGGTTCAGTCCCTCAGTCAGATGGTTCAGTCCCATGGTTCAGTCCCTCAGTCAGATGGTTCAGTCCCTCAGTCAGATGGTTCAGTCCCTCAGTCAGATGGTTCAGTCCCATGGTTCAGTCCCTCAGTCAGATGGTTCAGTCCCTCAGTCAGATGGTTCAGTCCCTCAGTCAGATGGTTCAGTCCCTCAGTCAGATGGTTCAGTCCCTCAGTCAGATGGTTCAGTCCCTCAGTCAGATGGTTCAGTCCCTCAGTCAGATGGTTCAGTCCCTCAGTCAGATGGTTCAGTCACTCAGTCAGATGGTTCAGTTCTTCTTGATTTCTCCAAACATGTATTAGAGTCTAACTTCAGCTCAGATGTGCTTACAGGAAGTTTCCTTGAGGTGTTTAGTGTTTGTGTCCATGTGACCTTTGACCTTTACTGGGGAGGTTCTACTGGTTTCTAGCAGCCTGGACCAGAGGAGAACAGAGCTACAGCTCTGGTTGCAGCTCTGCCTGGACCAGAGGAGAGCAGACCTGCAGCTCTGGTTACTGCTCTGCCTCTCTGTGGAGCTCTATCTCTGGGTGAGAGGAGCTGGATGCTCTGCTGAAGGCTCTACAGAGCTCCTCCACCATGGGGCGCTGGCTCTCATGCCAGTAAGAAGGGGTTTAGTCTGAGTGAGGACAGTAACTACCCCCCCTTGTATGTGTCACATGTGCAGTGCTACAGCGCCGCTCAGTGGACAGTCTGGGTTTAGATCAGGTCAGATAGTTTCATCTCAGTCTGGATGAGGTTAAAGTGAGGGGAAGCAGACTGAACGTTCTGTTCTGTACAGAGAACATAGAACACTCATGATCAATCAGCCTGTGATGGTGGAGCATCAGATTACACTCAGACTCTCTGGACGCTTCTCAGCCTGTGGAACGTTGACTTCATCACAGCTGGACCTCGTGGTTTCAAACACCTGCTGCAGCGTCAGGCAGAAGCAGTCGCTACGTTCATTCATCGCTCTGTACGCCGTCTGGAACAACTGAGGGTTGATTGTTCCTGTCTGTTCCCACAGAGGAGGACAGAGCTGCTGTGAGGAACAGCTGGATGGGAAAACAGACGAAGGGAGGGAGGAGGGAGGAGGGAGGAGGGAGGAGGGGGGAGACGGTGCAACGTGGCGTTTCCATTCTGTCCAGACGCCACAGATCAGGATGGGGAGAGAAGAGGAGGAGGAGGAGGTGTCTTCTTTTCTTCTCCTTTTCTTTTTTCCTTTTCCTCCCTCTCCCTCCCTCTCTCTCTCTCCCCCCCCCCCCCTCCCCTCTGCGTGTACGTGGCACAGTAACAGTATCTGATGATGATGATGATGAAGTGCATAGTCGTAATTAAGTTAAGAGTTCAGTCTAAATTATCCGTCTGCACCTCTTCAGATCTTAATGATGTGGAGAGAGAGAGAGAGAGAGAGAGAGAGAGAGAGAGAGAGAGAGAGAGAGAGAGAGAGAGAGAGAGAGGGAGAGGGAGAGGGAGAGGGAGAGAGAGAGGGAGAGAGAGAGAGAGAGAGAGAGACAGAGAGACTAGGAGATTTAGAGATTAACATCTAAGAATACCTGCAAGAAGATAGCAGATATGATAAGGGTACAATTACACACACTAAGGGCACAAGTACACACTAAGGGCACAAGTACACACACTAAGGGTACAAGTACACACACTAAGGGTACAAAGTAGAGAATCAGAGTTGTAAAGTTTCCTCTGTACTTAGAGTAAATGACGCAGAGATGATGATGTCATGGTTTCCTGTCCTGTGCACATTGACGCACTGTTGCTACTTTATGGAAGAGCTGATCTCCACACGGCAGAGCGAGACGCCGAGACTCACACCGCCCCGCCTGAAGGTTTCACCCTGTAATTACAGCCACACACAGGAGGAACACAAGCCGGGTCCAAGTGTGTGGGGGTCTGAGGAGCTGTTGTTGAGGATTCTCAGCCAAACTGAATTCAGACTGCAGAGGGTTAAAAAGTCCTGTTTGTTTACAGGGAAGCTGCATGATGTTTGGTTAAGGAAGCAGTAGCACAAACGTGGGACGTGGAAACCAAACCTCAACACACACTCACACTCACATTCACACACAGTCACACACACATTCACACTAACAATGCAGCTTTATGACCCAGAACCTTCCTACATGTTAACATATATCTTTGTGTGTCTGTAGCTTGATGTTGTGTTACTTGGAGGAGGGATTGACCTGTCTGTCCTCATCACTGCAGGTGCAGACAGGTTCCACTGAGTTCAACAGCAACAACAAACTCCCTCAGGCCTCACAGCTCCTTCATCTGCACACAGACTGATGATGATGAGAGAAGAGGCTTCTTTAGAGTCCAGAGGAGGGAAACCTCATGAATCCAGCTCAGAGCCGTCATGGCCATAAACACGCCTCAGGCCCACGCTGACATTAGCAGTAATTACACTCATTCATCTTTAAGTATTTGGCCTTTTGCAGCTTCAGTAAAGGACAGCTTTGTTGCATTTGATTGATTGATTGATCATTGAATTAATGCCCTCCAAACTTGAAAAAGTGCAATGAAATTGCACTTTGAACTTCGATAACTGAACTTGCTGTCGGATCTCCTCTTGGGGATCTGGGAACAAATCCATCTTCAGCTCCAGCTCCAGCTCCAGCTCCAGCTCCAGCTCCAGCTCCAGCTCCAGCTCCAGCTCCAGCTCCATCTTCAGCTCCAGCTCCAGCTCCAGCTCCAGCTCCAGCTCCAGCTCCATCTTCAGCTCCAGCTCCAGCTCCAGCTCCAGCTCCATCTTCAGCTCCAGCTCCAGCTCCAGCTCCAGCTCCATCTTCAGCTCCAGCTCCAGCTCCAGCTCCAGCTCCATCTTCAGCTCCAGCTCCAGCTCCAGCTTCAGCTCCAGCATGCGTGTGTGTGTGTGCATGCATGTGTGTGTGTGTCTGTGTATGTTTGTATGTGTGTGTGGTCGGTGTATGTGTGTGTGTGCGTGTGTATGTGTGTGTGTGTGTGTGTGTGAGTATGTATGTGTGTGTGCATGTGTGTGTGTGCATGTGTATGTGTGCGTGTGTATGTGTGTGTGTGTGTGTGTGTGTGTGTGTGGATGTGTGTGTGTGTGTGTGCGTGTGTGTGTGTGTGTGTGTGTGTGTGTGTGTGTGTGTGTGTGTGTGTGTGTGGACCTGATATCCATCTCTTTGCAGACAGGAGAGCAGGGGAGCGGTGAGGGTTCTTCTTAACTTCACTGAATCCAGGTTCAAAACTGATCTGATCTGATCCAGCGTCAGGAAGTCTTTCTGCTGCGGAATGCAAACAAAACCAACGGGCGTCTGCACCCAAACAAGGCCGCTGAAGCAGGAGGCAACAGATTCCACATGGACTCTGTGTTGGTGTTGTTGGAGGCTGCAGACATCTGGAACATCACACACACACACACACACACACACACACACACACACACACACACACACACACACACACACACACACACACACACACACACACACACACACACACACACACACACACACAATGCTGCTCCTTTCTGACGCTTGCTCGCTTGTGTGTGTTAGCAGATGATTTGTCCCAGCAGGGCCGGCACCAGCAGTTTAGTTGTGGCAGTCTAACTAAGTTAAGAGTCTAACTAAGTTAAGAGTCCAACCATGATGGAGGCCCAGCAGGCACAGACAAGGCAAGCCTGGCAGGCCCAAACTATAAATAAGCTTTATCAACAAGGAAAGTTCTACTCTTAAACATAGGGAGGATGTCCGTGCTAGAGATCCATGACAACATAAAGAGGGTTCAGGGTCAAAGGTCTGAGGTCAACATATTAGAATCTATCTAAGCTTCTCTCGTCATGTAGCGGAGCTTTAGAGGCTCTAACACTAGACCTACAGACCTGAAGAGAAGAAGAACATCTACATGGTCCATGAGAACTTAAAAATTACATCATTTTGAAAAAAATTTCTTAAAAACTGAATGATCTTCTCTCTCACACACACACACACACACACACACACACACACACACACACACACACACACACACACACACACACACACACACACACACACACACACACACACACACACACGCATACACAGGGAGATGCCAGGCCGCAGGCTGTGACCTCCTGCTGACAGTCTGTTTGTGTTGGCCAAGCAGACAGGAACTGACGGCCTGACCGCCACCCCCCTCCCCACACACACACACACACACACACACACATACCTGTTGCTGGTCAGCTGAGGACAGTGTGGGTGTTAATGCTATATAGAAACAGAGTCAATATAAAGATGACAGCAGTTAGGTGGTCTGAGCTCTGAGTTGCTAGATGACCTCATCTAATGTCAACTAAAGTCAAAAGTGTCACAACAGAACCATTTTGTCCCTCTAGGCTGTGTGAGGACAGAAAGTTCAGGAGTAACACAAACACTAGATTTCAGCTTCTAGGTTTACCTCTGACTTCCATAAGAACTCGACTTCCAGTGGAACATGTTCAGGACCTGCAGACCTCCTGGAGCAGCAAACCTGCTGGCCGGCAAGCTTTACTGCTGTGTGTGTGTGTGTGTGTGTGTGTGTGTGTGTGTGTGTGTGTGTGTGTGTGTGTGTGTGTGTGTGATGAGGAACCCGGTGACCGTGGTGACCACCCTGTTATCTCTGGAGTGTGTGTGTTGTACACAATGAGCCTCTGTTCCCCGCAGTGGCTGGTTGGGGTCCAAGGGGCCGGCGAGGGTCTGTTTGCCCTCTGCAGTGTCTCCCAGGCCTCCTCCAGCTGCACCGCATTCCCCGCCCGGCTGGGTAAGTTCCCAGCATGCACCACGGCTGCCCCAGCTGGCACTCACCGCAGTAAATGATCAACCACCGCTCTCTCTGGTGGCACTGCTCACCATCAGACCTGCTCTGACCCGAGGGAGGAAGGCCATCGCTGCCCTGCTCCTCAACATCCTGTCTGGTGTAAGCACACACAAACACAGACACACACCTCTCTCTGACCCCTCTGTCTCCTCCTCAGTGGCCCTGTGTGTCGGGGCTCTGAGCTTTCCTTCCTGGTGTCCATGGAGCAGCAGGACTCAGATCTGATGAAGCACCTGGGCTGGACCTTCTTCATCTGCTGCTCCAGCGTCTTCTACGCCTCGCTGCTGTGCGCCGTGCTGGGGGAGCGAGGCCACTGCGGTCAAGTGGAGCCAGCAGACATGGACGTCTCGATGATCGCAGCCTGACAGGCATCACTTTCACTCATCTGGAGTAACGACGAAGCAGAGGCCACTTTAAGATGTTCATACCTCCAACAAGTCCAACAGTCCTCTGACTTCATAAGATGTCACATGTTGGTCTCATGTATCTTCATCATCTACATCATCTGAGGAGAGAGAAATTAAATTAAATCATTATCAGATAATTGCGATATTGATTACTATCACTGTCAGGTCTGCACGAGAAAAACAACTTCAACATGATCAATGAGTACGATGGGCTCCCTGATGTGTGGGCCTGCAGGGATACTAGATCCTACAGGATACTACAGGATACTACAGGATACTACAGGATACTACAGGATACTACAGGAGACTAGATACTACAGGAGACTACAGGAGACTAGATACTACAGGATACTACAGGATACTACAGGAGACTAGATACTACAGGATACTACAGGAGACTAGATACTACAGGATACTACAGGATACTAGATACTACAGGAGACTACAGGATACTAGATACTACAGGATACTACAGGATACTACAGGATACTAGATACTACAGGATACTACAGGATACTAGATACTACAGGAGACTACAGGATACTAGATACTACAGGATACTACAGGATACTGCAGGAGACTAGATACTACAGGATACTACAGGATACTATAGGAGACTACAGGAGACTAGATACTACAGGAGACTACAGGATACTACAGGAGACTAGATACTACAGGATACTACAGGAGACTAGATACTACAGGATACGACAGGATACTACAGGAGACTAGATACTACAGGATACTACAGGATACTATAGGAGACTACAGGAGACTAGATACTACAGGATACTACAGGAGACTAGATACTACAGGATACTACAGGAGACTAGATACTACAGGATACTACAGGAGACTAGATACTACAGGAGACTAGATACTACAGGATACTAGATACTACAGGAGACTACAGGAGACTACAGGATACTAGATACTACAGGAGACTACAGGATACTACAGGATACTAGATACTACAGGAGACTACAGGATACTACAGGATACATATGATACATACAGGAAACATACAGCAGCAGTTCAGTGAGATAGCAGCTAACTTACCTCTGCTCATGTGTGAATGTACAGATGATAGATGCCACCCTGTAGCAGCTCCCTGCCAAGCAGACGGTCAATTGTCCTTCCTGGTCCGGTCCCTGTCCTCCTCCTCCTCTCACTCCTTGTCCTCTGGCTCCTCCTGACTTGTGGCCTTTTTAATGATTTAAATGTTGAATGTTGTGTCTAATAGAAGTCTGTGTGCTGTTTGTGATTTAGAGGAAAGCAGAAAGTGTGAGCAGAGCTGCAGAGCATCTTTATGGATTTGATTCATGACTTTTAGGTGTAAACAGTAGACAGCTTTAACGGGCCTGTTGTCATGACAGGGATACAGCGCCCCCCTGTGGCAGAAGCATCAAGCCATTACATAGCCTGCACACTGCTCTGTGCCCATACTGCTGCAGGTTCATCTTCTCTTATAGCGCCACCATCAGGTGATGGACAAATGCCTTCATGAGGGGTGAAGGAGGAGCTAAGCCCACCAAGCTCACTCCTGGCTCTGGACCTGGTGCTGTTTGGTAACTATGGAAACAAGGTGCAGAATAACACACGCCCACAATTCCCACTTCAGCTATTCTCTGCTTGATTGGTGTTTGGTATAAAAGGCCACACCCAAACGTTCTTGTCCCTCCTAGACTCTCAGAGGAGTCGTCTCTCTCAGGGACTTAGACGCTGCGAGGTCACATGATGAGGCAGAGGATCTTTATTTCAGACACAGATCAGATGGGGACATTTATAAAGGTATTGATGACTCGATGGTTAGCATGTAAAGGCATAAACACATTGTGACGATGACTTGGGCGAGTCGCTGCCAGGTCTCTCTGGACTGGTTACGTTAGCTGGAGGGGGAGGGGCCTGAGAGGTATCATAGCAACGTCACCTCCAGGTTCTGGCTCCGCTTGTCAACACTTCATGATCAAACTGAGTGATCTTCAGTCAGTAGCTTTAGTATCCTGCTGCGTGTCTGAAGGTTCATCCTGATTGGACCTGACACGCCCACAGGGATGATGACGTCATGACTTCATGAGTTAGGGAATGAGCTCATGTGTTGTTTGCTAATTAAAGCATTGCAATGTTCAAAATACATGAAAACCCTACAGAAGTGTGAGGAGCACTTAAGAACCTAAACATCTGAGATCCAACAGCTACAGACTTTAGAATAAACTATTATTATAACATGAAGAATCAAGCTAACACAATGATTATTATTATAATATCTTATTATGCTGAAGGCAAATTAATATGAAAACCTGATCCACATTAGATTAGAAGGTGTCAGCACAACGATCAATACCTCCAGATCAATCAGAGGCTAGAAAAAGGGGGAGGTGGGGGGGGGGGGGGGGTCTCTTTGCTCCATCTTCATCTGTTAGGTCACTTCACTTCAGCAGAATCCAATACCTGCAGGCCGCACACACACACACACACACACACACACACACACACACACACACACACACACACACACACACACACACACACACACACACACACTTACTCTGTGATTCAGGCTAAACTTGAATGTGGTGTTTACATGTTTGTGTTGATAAATGAGACTTTTCTAGTCTTTCTACATTTTCCCAGGTCTGGAGAACAGGATCCCTGAATTTCCAGGTTTACAGCTTTTGTGGTATTTATTGTTCTGGAACCTTATCAGGCTGGTAGAGAAGTAGAGCGTCTTCACTGTGCTGGCTTCATGAAACAATAAACCTAAAAGACGCTGCAGCGTTCACCCAGCAGCCCCACCTCCTGTTCCCCATGTCTCCTGTTCCCCCTGTCTCCTGTTCCCTGTCTCACCTGTTCCCTGTCTCACCTGTTCCCCATGTCACCTGTTCCCCATGTCACCTGTTCCCTGTCTCACCTGTTCCCCGTGAGCCGGGCTCTCCTCTTCACTTGGTGCCGTTGTACTTCACCTCCTTGCCACACTTCTTCAGCGTCTCTGTGAGAAACTCCAGGTCCTTGTCAGACTCGATCCACACGAGTCTCCTGGGCAGGTCGATCTCATACTTCACATCTGAGAGCACAGAGAACAGTTTGACTCAGAGAGAGAGAGAGAGAGAGAGAGAGAGAGAGAGAGAGAGAGAATGAGAGAGAGAGAGAGAGAGAGAGAGAGAGAGAGAGAGAGAGAGAGAGAGAGAGAGAGAGAGAGTGTGTGTGTGTGTGTGTGTGTGTGTGTGTGTGCGTGCGTGCGTGCGTGCGTGCGTGCGTGCGTGCGTGCGTGCGTGCGTGCGTGCGTGCGTGCGTGCGTGCGTGCGTGCGTGTGTGCAGATTCCCACCCTGATAAAGTGCAGATTTCTTGTTTGTGTTTGTGATGTTTTGTCTCATTAATAATCAACCATCACATGTTGTGATCTGTGAGAGGATGAAGTTCCTCAGACCTCCAGCAGGGCCCAGGAGCTGCTTCTCTACTGCTGCTCTACTGCACTCTAGTGGCTCTGTTGTGTCACATTGCAGTAACGCTGCTAGAAGATCCATCCCAATGTGACCTAGACCAGGTCCAGGTCCAAGACCAGGTCCAGGATGTAGACCGGGTCCACGACCAAGACCGGGTTCAGGTCATGGACCACCTCCTCAAGTGGGTCAGCAGATCTGATCCCATTGTGCCACAGAAGGTTATGAGCTCTGTTCCCCTGCAGCCTCGTCATCAGGTGACTCGCCTGATGACTCAGCAAACCAACACACGCAAAACAGAAAGTCATGCGGCTCGGTGCTGACAAAGCCCTGAGGACTGTAAAGCACCGGCACCTCCACCCCCAAGTGTGTGTGTGTGTGTGTGAGTGTGTGAATTTGAATAATAAACTTTGGACCTGATAATGCCGGGTCATGTAACAGTCCTGTCCCGTGTTTGCTCTGCGTGTCTCACCTGCTCCCAGCTTGTTGAGGACTCTGGAGACGGCACCTGAACATCCCTCACACGTCATGGCAACCTCAAACTCGTGCTTCTGTTCAACACATCAGGTCACATCAGGTCCATTGAGATGTCAGTCTGTACCAACATGTCCCCATAGCAACCACAGACAACTAGACCCTCTTACCCTCAGACCCTCAGCCTCTGACCCTCTGACCCTGAGCCCTGTTCCTGCATCCCAGATACACACCGGGTCGGCTCAGAACTTTCACATTCAGGATCTAAGTCAAAGTTCACAGCTGTTAGCAATAATGAACTTATAATCGAGCTCCGTTTAAACAGCTGGGACTTTAAACTAATGTGTGTCTGAATGATGGTACTGTTCTGACTGACCGGAATACACACCCATGTTATTATTATTCATCTATTATTCATCTATTGTGATCTATTATTGATCTCACTGCTCGTTATCGAACACTAGTGATGGTTTCGTAAGAGCAAAATCAAGTCTGTCCTCTTGTGTCATCAGACAAAATATTCGATATTTGCATATTTATCAATAAAAACCACAAAATGTGGTTTGACTGAGCGCAGCGGAGAGCTAACACTGTTAGCACATAGCGCAAGCTCAAGCTAAGCGTGTGTGACGCTGCCGGTCTAATCGATCGATCACAGCTCAAAGAACTCACGATCATGACGGACGTGGCGCGGCACAGCTGGACTGTCGGGACAGATGTTGGGGGTCTCCTCGCAGATGTTACAGATGCTAAAAGTTCGTCAGCACGCAGAGTTTGGAGATCCTTCTTCTTCTTCACCTTGGTTTCAGAAGTTGGTCAGCAGCAGGATGTGCGCTTTACCGCCACCTAGTGCACAAAGCGTCGAGTGGAAGAAATTTACAGCAGAAAGTCTCGAAATACTTCTGAATCAAAAAGAACTTTAATGTTTAATGACCTCAAAATATTACAGTTTAACTCGAGTCACATTGCGACTTTCTCTTGTGGTGTATTTTGCTGTGATCTAGCATCTCAATAAGAACGTATATTCATTCTACTAGGGAAGGCCGTATAGCTGACAATGGACAAAGGAGAAGTGTACCTTAGGCCAGTCTAAACCGGACAAGTGATGTAAATAACATAGAAGGTCAACGGTTTGGGGCTTCGGCTTAAACTGCTCAAATATAGTTAACAGTCTAAATACATATATTCATGTTAAGAGTAAAGATAAAAGTTTACATGCCAAATAAAGGCCATTACAAAATGAACTGTTGCTCCCTCAGGATGGCCACGTGGTGTTTACATTGGTCTCAGGCGTTTTGTCAAAACCCACTGAACAGGTCTTTTCTGAGTGAGAATCAACTGTATAAATATGTCAGAAAGTAAGTGGTTCTAAAGCGACTCATTCCGGCTGCAGAGTCTCTCACAAGCGTTCCATGGTGCTTGTTATGATGCAGTACTTTGTATAATAAAACCCTATTGTACAAGCAAAGACAATGTCAGCGGAGATCCCTCCTTCCTTCATCTTCACATCATCGCAACCCAAGATATCACTAAACTCTCTAAATATTACGACTTTATTCCGGAGCGCAATGTATCTTTTACCCCTCGGAGGCCCGGATATCATTTAAGACATACGTCTCCATGGAAACTGAATGTTCCCTCGCCAGACCAAAGCCGAGGTCTCGCGTTAATTTGACAAAACATCTATGAAGACAATATGTACAAATTGCGGGTTACTCTCTTTACGTCTGTAAATGTGTGAATGTGTTTGTTTCTGAGTCCAAAAGCGTCACGGAGTCACAGCAGCTGGCCAATCACGGCATTGTTGTCGGAACTCGGGTGGGATCACGTCACGTGCCTCCGGTGTCGCGTCGCTGCTGCGCTCAATCTGTGGCGGATTGACGCCGTATCGAGCTCCACACAACCGCGACACAACCGCACAGAGCCGCAGGGCGGACCGGGAGCACCGGGAGGACCGAGGTAGGCGCTGCTCGATGCTCGGCCACTGCGTTTGTTTGTTGTTTACGGGCACAAAGGCATCCAACGAGTCGAGCTACGTTAGCTCAGACCCGGACTCTCGTCAGACCCGGACTCTCGTCAGACCCGGACGTGCCTCCGTGTGTGCGTACGTGTGTACGGAGTGTTAGCGCGCTAATACGCCGTTATTACCCCGGGTTATTACACCGGGATATCTCCCGTTGTCACCTTGCTAACGAACCCAGGTCAGTTTGGGTCTTAGCTACGGTGCTAACTGTGGCCTCCAGCTAGTGTCGGTCTGAGTGGACCGGGTTGTTCCGATTAGATCCGAGATCAGATAGAACAGATGAGTGTGAAACCATGGATTAACGCGCGCGCGCGCGTGCTTGTGTTAAAGTGAAGATGATTAACCCGTAACTGTGTGTGTGTGTGTGTCGCAGTTAAAGTCTGTAATAAAATGTCAGGACAATGTGGAAGTGACTTCATATTGGTGATTATTGGTGATTATTGGTATTCCAGTCTAACTGCAGACAGACAAACACTCAGTAATTGAATCATATGTGTACTTAGTGTATCAGTAACTCTGGTGACCTCTGACCTCCACATGCTCTTGCTGTGTCATCAAATCAACATGGAGGATATAAAGCCTCACAGGTCAGAGGGCACTCTGCTGTATGAAGCCTCACAGGTCAGAGGTCGCTCTGCTGTATGAAGCTGAACTATAAGAACTTCTGCTT
>NW_027467226.1:5000-7500 GCF_046128005.1 Genypterus blacodes
CGGTGGCGTGCAGGCAGCTGGACTGTGGCGCCGCCGTGTCCACGACAAGAGTCCTCCTCCCCGACCTGCAGCCCATGTGGAGGCTTCTGTCCGACTGCGACGGGTCCGAGTCTGCACTGCTGGACTGTGGAGACCTGAAGCCCTGGGTTTGCTCCTCAGTGATTGAGGTGGAGTGCACAGGTGAGAGAGAGAGAGAGAGAGAGAGAGAGAGAGAGAGAGAGAGAGAGAGAGAGAGAGAGAGAGAGAGAGAGAGAGAGAGAGAGAGAGAGAGAGAGAGAGAGAGAGAGAGAGAGAGAGAGAGAGAGAGAGAGAGAGAGAGAGAGAGAGAGAGAGAGAGAGAGAGAGAGAGAGAGAGATGAATTTCTTCAGCCCCCTGCTCACCTATGTGTAGAAGCTTTGTGTTCATGTTTAGCACACGTTAAGCCTTAACCCTTTCTGTGCCTCTCCAGGCCACCAGGGGGCAGACGTGCAGAGGAAGGAGGAGTGAAGCAGAGCGGCTTGTTGCCCTGGGTGACCAGCAGAGGGCCTTCATTCAGGCTCACATTAGCATTATTATTCATTTTATTTTATTTGACATCAATACAATAAAAAAACATTTAGTGATGAAGGAGCAGAGTCACTCAGTGAGTCAAAGTGCTGCGGACACACACACACACACACACACACACACACACACACACACAGCATCTACACACTTGGCTTCATTACCAATCAATCAATCATGATGTCATTTTATCTTAAACGAAAGAAAACATAAATGTCAATAAACTCTTAACACTGAAGTCTCTTTGTTTCATCCTTTAATACAACAAACACTAACAGCTGATCAATCAGCAGGAGGCGCTGCTCACAAATACCAGCAGGGGGCAGTAGGGGGCAGAGGGCAGCAGGGGGCAGCAGACAGCAGGGGGCAGCAGAGGGCAGCAGGGGGCAGCAGACAGCAGGGGGCAGCAGACAGCAGGGGGCAGCAGAGGGCAGCAGACAGCAGGGCGCAGCAGACAGCAGAGGGCAGCAGACAGCAGGGGGCAGCAGACAGCAGGGGGCAGCAGAGGGCAGCAGGGGGCAGCAGACAGCAGGGGGCAGCAGAGGGCAGCAGACAGCAGGGCGCAGCAGACAGCAGAGGGCAGCAGACAGCAGGGGGCAGCAGAGGGCAGCAGGGGGCAGCAGACAGCAGGGGGCAGCAGAGGGCAGCAGGGGGCAGCAGACAGCAGGGGGCAGCAGACAGCAGGGGGCAGCAGAGGGCAGCAGGGGGCAGCAGACAGCAGGGGGCAGCAGACAGCAGGGGGCAGCAGACAGCAGGGGGCAGCAGAGGGCAGCAGGGGGCAGCAGACAGCAGGGGGCAGCAGAGGGCAGCAGGGGGCAGCAGACAGCAGGGGGCAGCAGACAGCAGGGGGCAGCAGAGGGCAGCAGGGGGCAGCAGACAGCAGGGGGCAGCAGACAGCAGGGGGCAGCAGACAGCAGGGGGCAGCAGACAGCAGGGGGCAGCAGAGGGCAGCAGACAGCAGGGGGCAGCAGACAGCAGGGGGCAGCAGAGGGCAGCAGACAGCAGGGGGCAGCAGAGGGCAGCAGACAGCAGGGGGCAGCAGAGGGCAGCAGAGGGCAGCAGACAGCAGGGGGCAGCAGAGGGCAGCAGAGGGCAGCAGACAGCAGGGGGCAGCAGGGGGCAGCAGAGGGCAGCAGACAGCAGGGGGCAGCAGACAGCAGGGGGCAGCAGACAGCAGGGGGCAGCAGACAGCAGGGGGCAGCAGAGGGCAGCAGACAGCAGGGGGCAGCAGACAGCAGGGGGCAGCAGGGGGCAGCAGACAGCAGGGGGCAGCAGAGGGCAGCAGACAGCAGGGGGCAGCAGAGGGCAGGGGGCAGCAGAGGGCAGCAGACAGCAGGGGGCAGCAGACAGCAGAGGGCAGGGGGCAGCAGAGGGCAGCAGGGGGCGCTCACTCAGACTGCTGTCTCTGTTCATGGAGCTTGATGTTGTTGTTTTGATTTGAGAGCAGACATCTTCACTTCATCTAACATGACATGAGTTCAGACCTGTAGTGACTCTGGTTGGTGTAGTACCGCCTGCAGACGGTAGATGGTGCTGGCGCTCCATTAAGCTTCAACTGACTTAAACAGATGTACAACATTATGATCACACTGAGGTTGAATGACCTCAAAGGCTCAGAACACAAGAGTGACCTGAAGAAGAAGAAGTGGGAGGCAGTAGCTCAGTGGGTAGAGCTTCCGCTTAAGAACCGGAGGGTCCCCAGGTCAAGCCCCTGCCGAGGTGCCCCTGAGCAAGGCACCGAACCCTCAATTGCTCCCCCCTCTGCGAAGGGTGTAATGTAATGTAATGTAATGTAAGTCGCTTTGGATAAAAGCGTCTGCCAAATGATCGTAATGTAATGTAAGAAGAAGAAGAAGAAGAAGAAGAGATTTAAATTCCTCCAACACGCTCATAGAGTGAAAACTACAATAAACTACAGAGATAAAAACTCATCTGTGAAATGATTCAATAATGATC
>NW_027467226.1:12500-27500 GCF_046128005.1 Genypterus blacodes
GAGACAACCTACAGCAGATACACAATGTCCAAAAAACTCCAAAGTCATGGACAATAGCAGAAATCCGGACCTGAGCTCTTCTGTGTAACGGGCTTATAGGTTCCCTTTAGCTCCACGATCAGTCAACAGTGCTGACAAAATCTGGCCCGTGGCCGAAGGTACTAGCCGCCCCCTGATATACGACACGCAGACATCTGCATGTCAGGCAGCCAGAACACTCCAGTGAAAGAAGGAATCGTGCTGATGTGAGAGCATATTTCTTGCTCTCCCCCTGCTCTGCTTTCTGCTTGTTTTGGTGCAGATCCAAACTCTGCAGAGCGCCTGAGGCTCAGTCAGTGAGACAGTCTGCATGTTTGTGTGTTTCAGAGATCATGGGGGGTTGCTGACATCTGATTCTGCCACCAGCTGAAGGAACCGCAGGAGAGCCGCAGGGACGATGGCGGCTCATCGGATCAGAGCGACAACCAGTAACAACACTTCGCTCCCTCGTTGCAAGTCTGAGGGGACCCTCATAGACCTGGGCGAGGCAGTGTCAGAGGCCAGTCTCACTGATGTCAAAGGTCAGCTGCTAACATTGAGAAGAGCACATTTTTTACTTTGAGTGTCCAAACGCATGCAGGTTCTAAACTGCAAAAAGCTTCATTTGTCCTTAATGCCCACAACATGTTACAGCATGCTGATGAAGCACCTGCACAGGTTAGACACACTCAGGCCAGAACCTGTCAGGGTTTCTCCTCTTCTTTTCTTCTCTCTCCCCCTTATTTGTCCAGATTCTCCAAGATAAACCTGTCCTGTCTAGTCAAGGTTTGTTTTTTTTACACTGCAGTTTTTAAGGTGGTTGGTCCTTGGGTCCTTAAGGGTTTTTTTTTTTAAGGATCCTTCAAGAGGCTGTATGTGGGATTTGTACTGCAGGTCCTTATGAAGGTTGTGGTGCTTGAGGAGGTTCTGGGGTTGGTTGTGAGACTCTGTGGCCAATAGGAATGCTTAGATTCAATAGATGTTGTTTTCTATACTTCTAAATAGAAGGATAGAAAAGGATTTGGATTGGGGCTGAGTTAGGACCCGGATGGAAAGTCCTGTTCTTGGGTCTATCAGGAGGCTCTCTGGGTCCCAGACACGGTTGTTTATGGTCTTAGAAGCCATAAATATGGTCAAGAGATTCCATAAATCCTTGAGGAGGCAAAGCTGCTTCAGGAGAGGATTGGTGGATTTTTAAAGAATGACTGAGTTTTTTAATGTACTAGAGGATTTTTTAAAGGTTCAGTAGAACGTTCTAGGATCTATCAGGAGGTTCTATGTGCCCTGGAGGAGGTGTTGTAGGTCTTGTTGTATAGAAGTTCAAAGTTCATAGTGTAGCTGATAAATGACAGGTAGACGTTGCAGTAAATTATTATTGATGTCATGTTTCTTTTTTCTTGCAGTGCCTTCTCCCAGTGCCTTACGCCTCGATGCCACCGCCTCCTTCGGCACTGCCAGGGAAGTTGTTGCCATTAAGGACTACTGTCCATCCAGCTTTACCACACTGAAGTTCTCCAAAGGGGATCATCTGTATGTTCTGGACTCATCAGGAGGAGAGTGGTGGTACGCCCACAACAACACAGAGATGGGTTACATTCCTGCAGCCTATGTCCAGCCCATCAACTATAGAGACTCCTCCTCCTTCAGCGACAGTGGGATGATTGACACTGTTGGAGATTGTAACGAAGAGGCGGCCAAAGAAATGGACCTGCTAGGGGAGTGGGCAGGAATGATTCTGAAGCCAACCACCTTCCCAAACGGAAATCCTTTTACAGCAACCCATACCTCTACAAACCCTTTCCTTGGTGGGGGTCCTCAGAGTTCACTCGACCAGAACAGCAACGAGAAATCAGTAGACCTCCTTCTGTTTGACTCCTTTGCTCCATCGCTGCCCGACTCCGCCGGCAGCACTGCCGACGTGAACGGTTACGGCAGTTTCGACTTGAACCCTGTCAGTCCCAGTGCAGGCGTGGGTCAGACGCTACGCAGGGACAATCCTTTTTTCAGAAGTAAGCGATCCTACAGTCTGTCCGAGCTGTCCATCCTTCAGGCTCAGTCAGATGCCCCTCAGGGTTCCATTGGTTTCTTTGGAGGCCTGAAAGCTCCAGCACCAGAGCAGTTCCAGAGCAGAGAGGATTTCAGGACAGCTTGGCTCTCTCACCGCAAACTGGCCAGGTCCTGCCACGACTTGGACTCGCTGGGTCAGAGCCCAGGCTGGGGCCAAACCCAGCCTGTAGAGACCAGCATCGTTTGTCGGCTGGACAGCTCTGGGGGGGCCGTGCAGCTTCCGGACACCAGCATCAGCATTCACATACCTGAGGGCCACGTGGCCCCTGGGGACAGCCAGCAGATCTCTATAAAAGCTCTGCTAGATCCACCACTGGAACTGAACAATGACAGATGCACCACCGTTGGCCCTGTGGTGGAGATCAAACTCAGCAACATGGAGACCAAAACCACCATAACTCTGGAGATGAAGGTGTCAGTGGTGGTGAAAATGGAGAGTAGGGAGACAACTGAAGTTGTGTGTGTGAGGAGTGACTGTAAAGAAGGCCCCTACACTCCTATTCCTCAGGCATACATGTACGGGGACGCAATCCAGGTGTGCCTGGATAACCTTGAACCGTGCATCTATGTTTGTGTTGTGGCTCAGTCGCAGTCCGTATCTGCAGATTCCACAGTTTGGGAGAATGTGGTGAAGAAGATCACCTTAGGTGTGTACGGTCCCAAACACATCCACCCCTCTTTCAAAACAGTGGTGGCCATCTTTGGCCATGACTGTGCTCCAAAGTCGTTACTGGTGAACGAGGTAGGAAAGCAGATGCAGTCCGCTCCTCCCGCGGTCCTCCATCTTTGGGGTAAACACCAGTTTGTCCTGTCCAGACCTCAGGACCTCCGAGTTGGCGTTTACTCCAATATGGCCAACTATGAGGTGAAGGCCAGCGAGCAGGCCAGAGTGGTCCGGGGCTTCCAGGTCAAACTGGGCAAAGTCAGCAGACTCGTCTACGTCATCACTTCACGTAACACTGAGGACGTTTCTGATTTCACGTTAAGGATGCAGGTCAAAGATGACCAAGATTGTATCCTGGCCCAGTTTTGTGTCCAGACACCAACAGCGCTCCCCAAAGCAGGTCCAAAGACGTCAGTGCAGAGGCGTTTCCTGAAGAAGAAGGAGGTGGGAAAGATCGTACTGTCTCCTCTCGCCATCACCACAAAGTATCCACTTTTCCAGGACAGGAGAATAAACAACTTGAAGTTTGGAAAACTGATCAAAACTGTTATCCGACAAACAAAAAATTTGTATTTGCTTGAGTATAAAAAAGGCGACTTTGTGGCCCTCTTGAGTGAGGAGAAGATCAAGCTGAAGGGCCAGCTGTGGACCAAAGAATGGTACATTGGATATTATCAGGGCAGGATGGGATTCGTCCATGCTAAGAACGTTCTAGTGGTTGGCAAAGTAAAGCCCATCTACTTCACTGGGCCTGAACTCACCACCCCGCTGTTACTGGAGCAGATACTGAAACCCTGCAAGTTCCTCACGTACATCTACGCCTCGGTGAGAACCATACTGATGGAGAATATCGGGAACTGGCGAGCTTTTGCAGACGCCTTAGGTTACGTCAACCTCCCCCTGACGCACTTCTGCCGTGCTGAGCTGGACAGCGAGCCTGAGAGAGTGGCGTCTGTGCTGGAGAAGCTGAAGGAAGACTGCAACAATGCAGACAGCAAGGAGCGCAAGTCCTTCCAGAAAGAACTGCTGACCGTAAGTGAAACCAGAAACTCAGCACACGCACACGCACAGCCATGATCTATGACCCTCAGTCTGCCCCAGGTGTGATCATGTGAACAACATTACATTTCATTACGATCATTTAGCAGACGCTTTTATCCAAAGCGACTTACATTACATTACCACCCATTACAGAGGGGGGAGCAATTGAGGATTCAGTGCCTTGCTCAGGGGCACCTTCAGCAGGGACTCGAACCGGCAACCCTCCGGTTCCCAAGCAGAAGCTCTACTAACTGAGCTACTGCCTAGGTGGTACTGACCTGTAAAAGCAGGAAGCCCCTGGACTGCAGACCTGAGCTGGGCCGTGTGTGTGTGTGTGTGTGTGTGTGTGTGTGTGTGTGTGTTAAAGTAGCTACTTTAACATCTGAGCAGTTCAGGTCGTATATTTACCACCAACTGCTTCAGGCTGCAGCTCAGCATCTTCACTCTGTGGGGAGGGAAGTGGAATAATGCTGCAAGGTCCAAACGCCACTGAGAGAGCAGCACACAGAGGAGCACACACACACACACACACACACACACAGTGTATGGGAGTCTCCATGAGGAACATCCTGTTCCACCTGTACTCTTGGCACCACTCTGTTAACATGAACAGCCTGAGAAGTTTCTAGAGTCTAAAAATCAGTTTATCTTTTATTTAATTCTGTCCTGCATCTGAAACGACCAGAACATGTGATCAGAACATGTGATCAGAACATGTGATCAGAACATGTGATCAGCATGAAAAAACAACTTCATTCTAGAAGGAAAGAGTTTGTGACATTTGGCTCTGGGTTACAGTGTGTGTGTGTGTGTGTGTGTGTGTGTGGAACACAAAGGGGGCTCTTTGTCAGACCCCGGCTCTTTGATCTGCTTCTTCTTTCCTTCTGCATGCTGAGCCTGGTGCTGGGTTGGTACGGTAACGCTGTGTTTACCTGAGCCTCTGTTCTTTCCCATGCTGCTTCACTTCTCTGCTCTATAAATGGCCTAAGTGCCGTTTACAGCCGCCTGATTACACGTTAGAGCTCAGCTGGACTCCAGAGAAACAATCCCAACACACACTAAAGGAGCCCTGTTAGCGTGTTAGCGTGTTAGCGTGGCTCCCTTTGGTTTTCATTTCACACAGCGAGCTGTTTGGGTGGGCGTCGACAATATGCAAATGAGCCAGAGCTCTGATTGGCTGCTATGGTTCTTACTGTCAGTATGAACCCTCTGTATGTTGTTGTGGATCTCTATGCTATAGTAGCTATCAGTATTATCAGCTACCATCGTATTACGTCGTGTGCACAGGCTGCATTTCTCCCTACGTGTGTGTGTGTGTGTGTGTGTGTCTATGTATGTGTGTGTGTGTGTGTGTGTGTGTGTGTGTGTGTGTGTGTGTGTGTGTGTGTGTGTCACAGGTCTGCAGATGTTTCCTGTCTCATTGTTTAGAAGCTAAACATAAGCTTCAGTTTTGGACCTGGAGGCGCCTCTGCTCCACAGCACCTCCTGCTCCTCGTGAGCCCAAACCTCTGTGGAGATGAATCCACAGCAGACATGAGAGTGAGGGCCACCTCCTCAGAAAGCCGTCAGACCTCCACCAAGGCTGCACAGTTGTATAAATATATGAGGTAGTTCCCTGGGAGTGAGAGCGTGACCCCTGACCCCTGAGGACGAGCGGCGTGATCATGTGTGATTTCTGTGCTGCGCTGTCTTTTCCTGTTTTGAGCCCAGATCTCCGGCTCTCTCGCGTCTCCTGAGACGCGATCAAGCAGCAGCGTGAGGAGAAGGGAGGCAGTAGTCGAGTGGGTAGAGCTTCCGCTTAAGAACCGGAGGGTTGCCGGTTCGAGTCCCTAGGTCCTAGTCCCGAGGTGCCCCACCGAACCCTCAAGTGCTCCCCCCTCTGCGAAGGGTGGTAATATAATGTAATGTAAGTCGCTTTGGATAAAAGCGTCTGCCAAATGATCGTAATGTAATGAGAAGGGAGGAAGTTCACACAAAGGGCAAAGGGTCAGAAACAGATGAGACCCAGACCTTCTGCTCCCTTAGACCAGAGCCTGAACCTGATCCTCTGATGTCTGATCTGTCCATCCAAATCAGAATGGGAGTAGAAGTGAGAGAACGGGGATATACTGTGTGTGTGTGTGTGTGTGTGTGTGTGTGTGTGTGTGTGTGTGTGTGTGTGTGTGTGTGTGTGTGTGTGTGTGTGTGTGTGTGTGTGTGTGTGTGTGTGTGTGTGTGTGTGTGTGTGTGTGTGTGTGTGTGTGTGTGTGCTGAATCTGCTGCCATCATGTCAGAGTTTATGTATGATGAAGCTGTGCAGTCTGTGGAAACGGGAGGAGGAAGGTGAAGATGAGACGGAAAATGAGGATGGATTGGAGAAATAATGAAGTG
The DNA here is from genome assembly GCF_046128005.1 of Genypterus blacodes. Classification (NCBI taxonomy): domain Eukaryota; kingdom Metazoa; phylum Chordata; class Actinopteri; order Ophidiiformes; family Ophidiidae; genus Genypterus; species Genypterus blacodes. The sequence continues at coordinate 18,661 of NW_027467226.1, forward strand.
TAGATTGAAGTGGGGCATTGTTTGATAGAGAGAGTGAGGGGGAAGGGAGAGAAAGAGGGGGAAGGGGAGAGAGGGGAGTGAGGGAGGGGGAGAGAAAGAGAGAGGAATTGGGAGGGAGAGAGAGAGAGAGAGAGAGCACGAGAGAGAGCAGGTCGGCTCAAACACACTGCTTATGGCTGCAGAAGAAAGAAGGTGCGGTCTTCAGCTTCCTGTCCGGCCTGGTTTCAGTGAGGAATCCCTGGAGCTCTGTGATCCAGCAGACTGGATCAGGTTCTAGACTTAAACCAGAGCTGAGACAGGAAGTGATCCTCCTTATTTTGGCGGGGGTTTCCTGTTTTCCTGAGGAAACAGGTGCTGGTCAACACAAAGAGTCAGCATGAGGCCAAACAAAGGAGCCTCAGCAGCCAATCAGAGTGTCTCCTGCTGCACCAATCACCTTCCGTCTGTCCATCTGAAGCCTCAGAAAGAGGTGTAGTTGTTCTACAGTCGATGTTTTACTGTGGGGTTCCTGTAACATGTGGACCAGATCCAGATCCAGATCCAGGTCCAGATCCAGGCCAGGCCCCTCTGGTTGTGTGGTGAACTTAAAGCTCTTAAAGGGTTTGAGTTGCTGTGGAGTGGTGAGGAATGTGTGGAATGACAGGATATGAAGGAGGAAAGGGAGCAGGAATGTGCTTATCAAGCTTCAGCAGCCTGGGAGAGAAGCAGATAAGAGCTCAGAGATCAAATATCCACCATGCAGACCACATCCTGACAGGCAGCAGGAGGGTTCCATGACCTGTGGAGATCCTGAGGAGAAAGAAGAGCAAACATCCAGGCTGCTGGGATCTGAGCACTGAGCTTCAGTCTGACCTTCAGCAGAAACTAAAGTCAAACATGGATAAGAGTCTAACTTCAGCTCAGATGTGCTTACAAGAAGTTTCCTTTAGGGTTTAGTGTTTATGTCCATGTGACCTTTGACCTTTACTGGGAAGGTTCTGCTGGTTTCTAGCAGCCTGGACCAGAGGAGCGCAGACTCTGGTTACTGCTCTGCCCCTCTGAAGCTCTATTGTCTGGGGAGGAGGAGCTGGATGCTCTGCTGAAGGCTCTACAGAGCTCCTCCACCGTGATGCGTCCCTCTGGAATCTAGCTGGGGACAAAACCAGCTGGGGACGAGGTCTTCTCTTATTGGTTTACCAGCGCAAGATGCAATAAGCCACACCCACATGTGATGTCATAGCGGTTCAGCCACTTCAGCTCCCACTCTTCTCTGGTTCTGCCCAGGAATCATTAGAACACTAACCTGAGCCTCTGTCCTCGTTGTCTCAGGCTCTGCTGAAGATGGACTGTCAGGGTCTGGTGGCTCGGCTCGTCATGGACTTTGTCCTGCTGACTACGGCGGTGGAAGTGGCCGGCCGGTGGAGGGAACTCGCTGAGAGGCTCGCCAAAGTTTCTCGCCAGCAGATGGACGCTTACGAGGCTCCGCACCGCGACAGGAACGGAGTGGTGGACAGTGAGGTATGTGTGCTCAGTTAGACAGGAAGTAGGGTCCCAACTCCTGTCATCATGTCTCTGATGTGCCTGAAACATGAAGATGACACAGGAAGTGAAGCTGTGTATGCCAGCAGATCTCTGGCATGTGTAGTCTTTAGGCTCCGCCCCCAGGCGTGTAACTCATGCGTGGTTTGCTCTGTCCTGATTTGTCCACAGGCCATGTGGAAGCCGGCGTACGACTTTCTGGTCACGTGGGCGGCTCAGATCGGGGACAGCTACAGGGACGTGATCCAGGAGCTGCACATGGGCCTGGACAAGATGAAGAACCCCATCACCAAACGCTGGAAGCACCTGACGGGGACGCTCATCCTGGTCAACTGCCTGGACACCCTGCGGAGCTCCGCCTTCAGCCCCGCCTCTCAGGACGACTGTGCCATCTGATGTGGTCTCTGTCCCCCCTCTGCCTCGGGCTCCCGGCCTCATGAGGGACACGCTAACATCTCTGTATGTAGCTCGCAGTATTTACAGACTCTTTCATAGTTTGTGTCCTGATAGTTTGTATTTTTGTACTCACAGTGTTTTTAAATCACTTTGGTTAGAAACTGTGGATCGATGCCAACAGACACTTTTCAACAGAGACGTTTTTAAATATGGCGTCTGTCTTATCTTAGCCTGGTCACGCGTGTCAAAGCGCCACTATTTATTGATACATCACTCTCTGTCACTCTCTGTCGCTCTCTGTCACCTTCAGGTTCTCACTCTCTGTGGTTGTTTTCAGTTCTGATGTTTGTTTATTCTTCTTTAGTTGGTGGGGAGTCTAGGAGGTGCAGTGACCCACGTTGGCCACAGGGTGCATTAGTGTTCCTGTAAACACAGATGGATTTATATCTTTATATATGTTCTATAGATTTCAATGAAAAGGTTTGATCTTCTCTGTGAAACGATACAAAGTGATGATGTCGCTGGTCTGTGTGTGTCACTCATGTGCACGGTAGCGCTTCAGCCTGATGTGATGTAACTGAGTCTGAGTCTGATGATGACATGTTCTTTGGGGTGGTAGAGTCATGCGTGTTCCCCAGAGGATGACTGTTCTGTATGACGCACCTGAACGCACCTGAATGCACCTGAACGCACCTGAATGCACCTGAACGCAGCGACTGCACGTGTGTGAGAACACCAGAGGATGAAACTTAAACAGAAGAAAAGAGTGTGTGTCTGTGTGAAGCAGCATGCTAGCTTAATGCTACATGCTACACAGAGGCTAACAGTCTCTACTGTCCCTCTCGCATCAGTATTAGGTGGTTTCCATGGTGATGCAGACTTTGTGGACGCTTGAAGCCTAATTTGGTCATTAGCATGATGAGGCTAACACTGCTAACGCCTCCTTCATCTTTACTAACTTCAGTCACGTTTCCTCTCATTCACTCTTCTTCATCATTGTTAGCATTCATTAGCTTAGACTCAGCCTGTCGTCCTGTTATCATGCTAACATGTTATCATGTAAATAAAACATGTAAATATTTCTACACTACAAATGTTTGCCTGGAATAACAGAGAGAGAGAAGGGGGGAGAGAGAGAGAGAGAGAAGGAGGGGGGAGAGAGAGAGAGAGAGAGAGAGGGGAGAGAGAGAGAGAGAGAGAGGGGGGAGAGAGAGAGAGAGAGAAGGAGGGGGGAGAGAGAGAGAGAGGGGAGAGAGAGAGAGAGAGAGGGGGAGAGAGAGAGAGAGAGAGGGGAGAGAGAGAGAGAGAGAGAAAGGGGGAGAGAGAGAGAGAGAGAGAGAGAGGGGAGAGAGAGAGAGAGAGGGGAGAGAGGGGGGGAGAGAGGGGGAGGGGGGAGAGAAAGAGAGAGAGAGGGGGGGAGAGAGAGAGTGAGGGGGGAGAGAGAGAGAGAGAGAGGGGGGAGAGAGAGAGGGAGAGGGGGGAGAGAGAGGGAGGGGGGAGAGAGAGAGTCATTTGCTGTCCTCTTCTTCTTTTTGCTGTCATTCCTTGTTTCTCTCTCGCGGTTCTGAAGCCGTCAGGCGTTAATGAAGTTCTCAGATTAATGGAGGAGAATAAGGAGGTGAAGAGAGAGAGAGAGAGAATCACAGCAGCCTGACATGGATCCATCCAGCCTGCAGCTCCATGAGCTCCCAGGGGCCCCAGAGCACAACCTGTTCCTCCTCTGCACCTCCTCGCCTCGCTAGCCTGCTGTATCACACGCTGCTGTGAGCTCCGCCCCCTCGTGACGCTGCTGTGAGCTCCGCCCCCTCGTGACGCTGCTGTGAGCTCCGCCCCCTCGTGACGCTGCTGTGAGATGAGCTGAGGCCTCAGAGCGTCGGAGTGGAATGGGGGTCTGGCTTTGTCGTCACCCGCGGCGACGACCCTCAGCCTCAGCGCCTCCACACACCTCAGGAACGTCTCCCTCCCTTCACCTGGCCTCTCCGTGCACACTGAGTCAGTCTTTATGTTCACACAGACAAAGTTAGCTTAAGCCCCTCCCACAGAGAGGTGAGTGACAGAGATCTGGAAAAGCAGGGGGCAGTGGATGAAATGTAAACATGTTATATGGAACGCTGCCATGTGAAACTCGGCCCCCTTGGGGCTGTGCTGTTTTATGCAGCAAACGAGATGCGACTGGAAACGGACAAATGAAACACGAAGATCTGAATACAATAAACTAACACGTGTGGGTTAATGTGTGTGTGTGTGTGTGTGTGTGTGAGTGTATGTGTGTTCATGTGTGTGTGTGTGTGTGTGTGTGTGTGTGGACAGAACAGTGGTTGGTTTGTTTTCAGAGGGGCTTTTTGCTGAGGAAGGTGAGTGAGATCGAAACCTGGCATGAGTCTGTGGACACACACACACACACGCACAGATGCGTACACACACACCACTCTGGAGATGTTTTCAGTGGTGACATCATAGATCTTATCTGTAGCCCTCCTCCTCTTCCTCCAGCAGTTTGTTTGTTTGTTTGTTTGTTTGTTTGTTTGTTGTGATGTATTTATGTGCTGCTGGAGTCACAGAGAGCAGAGAGCCAATAAAACACTCTGCTCTGAGTAAACACTGCTGCCATGGCAACCAGCAGAGCCCAGCATGCTCCACACCAGAGCAGCAGGAGGGAGGGAGAGAGAGAGAGAGAGAGGGAGGGAGGGAGAGAGGGAGGGAGGGGGAAGAGAGAGAGAGAGAGGGAGAGAGAGGGAGAGAGGGAGGGGGAGTGAGAGACAGAAAGAGAGAGAGGGAGAGAGGGAGGGGGGGTGAGAGACAGAGAGAGAGAGGGAGAGAGGGAGTGAGAGACAGAGAGAGAGGGAGAGAGGGAGGGGGAGTGAGAGACAGAGAGAGAGAGAGGGAGAGAGGGAGGGGGAGTGAGAGACAGAGGGAGAGAGGGAGAGAGGGAGGGGGAGTGAGAGACAGAGAGGGAGAGAGAGGGAGAGAGGAAGGGGGAGTGAGAGACAGAGGGAGAGGGAGGGAGAGAGAGAGAGAGGGAGAGAGGGAGGGGGAGTGAGAGACAGAGAGAGAGAGAGACAGAGAGAGAGAGGGAGAGAGGGAGGGGAAGTGAGAGACAGAGAGAGAGAGAGAGAGAGAGGGAGAGAGGGAGGGGGAGTGAGAGACAGAGAGAGAGGGAGAGGGAGGGAGAGAGAGAGGGAGTGAGGGGGGAGAGAGAGAGGCTGAAGAGAGAGAGAGAGAGGGAGAGAGGGAGGGGGAGTGAGAGACAGGGAGAGAGAGAGAGGGAGAGGGAGTGAGAGACAGAGAGAGAGAGAGGGAGAGGGGGAGGGGGAGTGAGAGACAGAGAGAGAGGGAGAGGGAGGGAGAGAGAGAGGGAGTGAGGGGGGAGAGAGAGAGAGAGAGAGAGGGAGGGGGAGTGAGAGACAGAGAGAGAGAGAGAGAGAGAGGGAGCGAGGGAGGTGGAGTGAGAGACAGAGAGAGAGAGAGGGAGAGAGGGAGGGGGAGTGAGAGACAGAGAGCGAGGGAGAGGGAGGGAGAGAGAGAGGGAGTGAGGGGGGAGAGAGAGAGGCTGAAGAGAGAGAGAGAGAGGGAGAGAGGGAGGGGGAGTGAGAGACAGGGAGAGAGAGAGGGAGAGAGGGAGAGAGGGAGGGGGAGTGAGAGACAGAGAGAGAGAGAGAGGGAGAGAGGGAGGGGGAGTGAGAGACAGAGAGAGAGGGAGAGGGAGGGAGAGAGAGAGGGAGTGAGGGGGGAGAGAGAGAGGCTGAAGAGAGAGAGAGAGGGAGGGGGAGTGAGAGATAGAGAGAGAGAGGGAGAGAGGGAGAGAGGGAGGGGGAGTGAGAGACAGAGAGAGAGAGAGAGAGAGGGAGAGAGGGAGGGGGAGTGAGAGACAGGGAGAGAGAGAGAAAGGGGGAGAGGGAGGGCGAGTGAGAGACAGAGAGAGAGGGAGAGGGAGGGGGAGAGACAGTGAGGGAAAGGGAATTGGGAAAGAGGGATCAGTCCTTCCCTCGCTCCCTTCCTTCCCTCTTTTAACATTATAATTCCCAGGCTGAGACACTTCCCAGGCTGAGACACAAACAGCGTCTTCACCCTCCTCTGTCTTTGACTTTCACACATCTCCTCTGTGTTTCCTGTCTCTGTCTCTGTCTCTGTCCTGGTCCTGGTCCAGTCTCTTTGTTGGGACATGCAGACACACCCCAGCCTGATTCAGACCCAACATGTCCTCACAGATCCCGCAGCTGGTTGACGCTGCGCCCCCTGGTGGCGGTGTGTGAGCTCTGCAGCCTGCAGCCTCTCACTGTTTCCACCTGGGCTGAAGACTTTTAAAGGGGCGGGGCTAAATGGATCAACCAACTGTCCAAAAGTTTTCAAACATTTCCATGATGTTTCAGTAAATGAGTCGAACTCATCAACCTGCACCCAGCACAACGAGGAAGAGGAAGAGGAAGAGGAAGAGGAGCGAGGCTGCAGGGAGGAAGGGTAGAGAGGGAAGAGGAACCATGAGGACCAGGGCCTCCATCAGGGCACCCATGACACACACACACACACACACACACACACAGGGCATCCACTGTGTGCTGACAGAGAGGAAGTGTAAACCTTCATCACATCTTCATCTTACTCAGACTCCTCAGATGTCCCTCCTCTTCATGTTAAGCATGATGTCACTTCCTCCTCTGTGCCTCTTTGACTCCACAGGTTTGTTAGCAAAACATCAAACTCTTTCAAAATAAAACTCATTTCTTCTGGGTGCATCTGATCTGTGAAGCTACTTCAAGTGCTTTAGGTCCTGGTCCTGACCCTGACCCTGGTCCTGACCCTGACCCTGGTCCTGGTCTTGATCCTGGACGTGTCCGTGCTGCTCGAGGTCAGAGGTGAAGTTTGAGCTCATGAAGTTTCTGTAAACATCAAACGAGTCCCAAACGAACGAAGGCGTCAGACCCGTGTAGTGTTGTGCTGCTGTGCGCTCTAGTGGCCGGGCTCGGTACTGCGCGTCCATCAGAGGAAACGTGTAGCAGAAAAGGATTGAAATGTTTTCGTCATTTTACATCACGATGTTAGATCATTCACGTTATCAACAAACCTCTGTGTGGTGTATTCACTCAGTGAGCACGGAACGGCTGCGTGGTCTGATTTGAAGTGATAAATCAAATGAATTCAGTGAAGATGAGTTTAAACTTCATGTGATCTGCAGGTGGTGTAGTAGCGCAGTCCCGCCAGCAGAGGGCGGCGCTGCCTCTTCACTCACAGAGCAGAGGAGAGAAAGCTTCACGTGTTTTGTATTAAAGCGCAAACAGGCGCGTTGCTTTGATCGTTGCTGTTCCGCTCCCTGTTGTTCCGGTTCTTCCTCCCGGCGTGTTCGGTTGAACGAGCGCGTTTGTTTGCGCGGCGGTGATTGGCTGTGGTCGCGGCGGGGCGGCGCCTGGCTCGGCTCGGCTCGGCTCTGCTCGGCTCCGCTCGGCCTGCCTGTTGTTTTCTCAGCCTCACATCAGTGTGAGGATCGCGGTGTGGCGGAGAGACGAAGCGCCGCTGGATCTTCCGCCGTATTCACGCTCAGGAGGATTAATGTGCGCGCAGAGCTCCACATGTGCGGGATTCACTGAGCTCACAGGCGAGCCGAGGGGGACCGAGACCCGGAGCGGATCCACGCCGCGGACTCCGTCCTCAAAGTGTCCGCGGAGCTCCTGCGGTCAAAATGGATGAAAGAGCGTGAGGAGCAAGTTAATGAGCTGAGCCTCAGTGATCAGGATCAGACCACCAAGTACCAGGATCAGACAGTCAGAGATCAGGATCTGAGCCTCAGAGATCAGGATCAAGATCTGAGCCTCAGAGATCAGGACCAGGATCTGAGCCTCAGGGTTTTGTTGGAAAATGGGAAACAGCTTCTCCAACGTCTCGGCGTTCCAGTCTCTGCACATCGTCATGTTGGGTCTGGACTCGGCTGGAAAGACGACGGTTCTCTACCGACTCAAGTTTAACGAGTTTGTGAACACGGTGCCGACCATCGGGTTCAACACGGAGAAGATCAAGCTAAGCAACGGGACCGCCAAGGGCCTCAGCTGCCACTTCTGGGACGTGGGGGGGCAGGAGAAGCTGCGGCCCCTCTGGAAGTCCTACAGCCGCTGCACGGACGGGATCATCTACGTGGTGGACTCTGTGGACGTGGACCGGCTGGAGGAGGCCAAGACCGAACTGCACAAGGTCACCAAGTTTGTGGAGAACCAGGGGACGCCTCTGCTGGTCATCGCCAACAAGCAGGACCTGCCCAAGTCCCTGCCTGTGGCCGACATCGAGAAGCAGCTCGCCCTGCACGAACTCACGCCCGCCACCGCCTACCACGTGCAGCCGGCCTGCGCCATCATCGGAGAGGGTCTGAACGAGGGCATGGACAAGCTATACGAGATGATCGTGAAGAGGAGGAAGACGCTGAAGCAGAAGAGGAAGAGGTAACGACCCACAGGGACCTGAACGCTCCGCCAGGCTGCGATCCACCCGTCCATCGTCTGAGCCTCAGTCCACTAAGAGACGTTATGCTCAATGATTCTGTTTTCACTCAGACGTGTACACGCACGGTAGCGCTTTGACTCAGGCCACAACAACAGAAGTGAGGTCATCATAAAGGATCAATAAAGGTGTGTGTCCTGATATCAGAGACACGCCTCCAATGGAACCACGTTATTGATTTTCCAGCCAATAGAAGGAAACAGGAAGCAGCTGTCAGGAAACAGGAAGCAGCTGTTCTTCTGAACTCGACTGTTCGACTTTTCTCTATCGATTTCTGAATCTTCAGTCAAAAAAGTGAAAAAGGAATCTTTTAGTTTGTTATGGATTTTTGTCTTCAACCAGTGTAGAAATGAGCGAAGGCTTCAGCCCCCCCGCCCTCCTGGGCCCCCCTGGGCCCCTCAGGCCCCTCAGGCCCCTCAGGCCCCTCAGCCCCCCCCCGGGCC
>NW_027467226.1:32500-37500 GCF_046128005.1 Genypterus blacodes
GTCTGGTGTCTGTTCTGGTTCTGGTTCTGGTTCTGGTCTGACCTGTGTGTTGGCTGGAGAGTGAAGATGATCTGGAACCGTGGGGGGGCCCAGCTCTGGGTTCCTCTCATCCTGGTCCTCAGTCTGATCTCCTCTGTCAGGCTCACCACCACACCTTCACCTGCCAGCTGAGGACCATGGAGGAGAGGAGAAGAACCTGATGGACTATGTGTTTGGATGATGGATGAGGTGATGTCTGGATGTTCTGACCTCCTGTAGGGTCTGAAGGCTCCTCCTTCCTCGCCCCGGCCCCTGGGATGGAAGCCAGCGCCTCCTGAAGTCCAGCAGCAGCTGCTGGGCCAACGACTCTGCACCGCTATGCATCATGGGACAGCGTGAAGACCTGCGGAGTCAGAGGTCACGTTGTGAAGGTGTCGCTCTCACAGATTTGTGCGTCTTGTGTTTTCTTACTTTCTGAAGGATGCAGTGAGCGTCTGTGCGTTCACACCTGAAGGTCAAACAGGAAGTGCATCAGTGTCACGCTTTGATCAGCGGTGATGTCATCAGTGATGGATTCAGGTTTTACCTTCAGACCCCATCAGCTGATCCTCCTCTTCCTGTGTGTGTCCCTCTGCGTGTGTGTCCTGCTGTGTGTGTGTGAGTCGGTGTGTGTGTGATTCTGTGTGTTCCACCGCACAGCCTGTCTGCTGGTGTGTGTGTGTGTGTTGGTGTGTGTGTGCGTCCTGGCTCAGGGTCCACTTCACCGCCTCCAGCACCTCCAGCACCAAGTCCACCACAACCACATGAGCGTTCTCCTACACACACAAAGCTGCAGTGTAAACACACACACACACACACACACACACACACACACACACACACACACACACACACACACAGTGTGCAGCTTATGATGACAAATTAAATGAAATCAAAGTGAAGAACCTTCTCCAGATCACAGCCGGTCTTAAAGATGTCTGCAGGGAACTCTGGGAACTCTGTGGACCTGCTGTTCTCTTTACCAAGACCTGCTGAGACAAGAGAGCAACAAACACAGGAATGATCTTAACCTAACGGACCTGAGGACCTGGGGACCTGAGGACCTGAAGACCTGGGAACCTGAGGACCTGGGGACCTGAGGACCTGAGGACCTGAGGACCTGAAGACCTGAGGACCTGAAGACCTGGGGACCTGAGGACCTGGGGACCTGAGGACCTGAGGACCTGAAGACCTGAGGACCTGAAGACCTGGGGACCTGAGGACCTGGGGACCTGAGGACCTGAGGACCTCGGGACCTGAGGACCTGAGGACCTGGGGACCTGGGGACCTGAGGACCTGAGGACCTGGGGACCTGAGGACCTAAGGACCTGAGGACCTGAATACAATCTGAACAGATCCAACACACAATCGATGCCAACAGTTGAGCCATGTTGCCACAGTGTGTGTTCAGACCCACGCAGGTAAATTGATTGATGAGCTACCTGATGAGGGCAGGGCATCACAACTGGACAGACCACACCCCCTGTGCTCCTCCTGGTGAGAGGAGGGTGTGGACCTTAGAGACTCTGGAGTCTGGGTCCTGACAGTCTGGCGTCCACAGTCGTCCACAGTCCCAACAGAAGAGGGCGGGACAGAACTGTGAGCGGGAAACCTTCAGTTCAGACAAAAAGGGACTCGATCACAGCAGGAAGTGACAAACAGAAAAAAGCTTCAGTTCCTTCTCCTCTCATCGTCCCCAGAGGTCAAAACTGTTTCTGTGGTGCACCCTGGGTAATGTAGTTCAGCTACATTACCCAGGGTGCACCACTTTACCTGAAGAAAGGTCAGCTTGTGCTCGGCCCCGACAAAGAGCTTTGCACTTTGACTCTTCAGTCAGAGGGTTTAGGTGTTCCCCTCCCCTGCTCTTCACTTCCTGTGTGTAGATGATGTCAGTGCAGCTTCACTCTGTCTCTGGGTTCTGTCGCTCACGCCTACACATTACTTTTGTTATGTTGTTCTGATGTAAGTACCTGAAGAGATCCGGCCCGTCGCGCCCCCTGCATGCCAGGAGACTCACCTGCGGCGTCTGGAGATGACTGGACTGCTCCTGGGGAGATCGAAGCTTTGGTCCTCTGGATACAGAGGAGTTGAGTCTTCCTCCTTCTTGTTGTCACCTGGACTGACATGCACCTCTCTGCCTTCCTCACCATCTTCACCATCTTCACCATCTTCACCAGCCTCACCTCTGTGCTCTTCACTGGAGAACATCCAGACTGGATCACAGGTGGTCTGGGAACGCTGGGAGAGTCTGACAGACCGGGGATCACAGGGTTCAGGTGCTGACAGGAGGAGAAGGGGGATCGGGTTTGGATCAGAAGAATCACCTGGACCTGACACACTCCAGGTGGCGCTGCAGGGTCTGTACCGCTCCATCTGGAGGAGAAGAAGAGTGTCAGGGAGGAAGAGGAGACAACCTGCAGACCCCCACCAGGCTGAACACGCCCCCTGGTGTGTGTGTGTGATGATGCAACACCTGCTCCTCTGGTTCTGATCCAGGAACAGAGACTGTCTCATGTTCTAACATCCAACAGGAAACTCTGCACCCTCAGAGAGAGTGTGTGTGTGTGTGTGTGTGTGTGTGTGTGTGTGTGTGTGTGTTTGAGTGACAGCTGGCTGCTAGTTTGCTTCTTCACACAAAAAAAGTTCACTTCCTCATTTTTTCCCTCAGTTTCAGAATTAGAAGAAAGAAAAAGAGTTAAATATAAAGAAATGTATCAATAAACATTCAAATAAAAATAAAAATATTATTTATTTATTCTTCTTTTAAATGTGCTGCTCTATATTTGTGTCAACATGAGAGTGACACATAGAGCGACACACAGAGCGACACACAGAGCGACACACAGAGCGACACAGAGCGCTCACCCTCGGCTGCTCATCATTGTGACACAAAGTGATCAGAAACAAACAAAAGACGTCAAACAAACACAGAAACAATAAATCACTCACCAGCTGAGTGACGACGCAGAGAAGAGAGGAAGAAATCTGACACACAGGAAGATCAAACATCTGCACTTCCTCTATTTACACACACACACACACACACACACGCACACACACACGCACACACACACACTGGAGGATGATGTAATGTTTGTACCTAACCTCTAAACCGAACAATGAAATCATGGCACATGTCTTGTTTATGTGGTTGGCATGGCAACACTATGAGATATGTTGTTGTTGTATCTGACCAATGTCTGACAACAGGAAGTGACGTCTGCTGTGACTCTCAGCTGTGCTTCACTGTTTACGGTTGAACTCTAAACATCTTAACGTCCAAACATGGAACATCTGGATCGTCCAACATACAGATGTGAATCTGATCAACCATCAATGAATCCTGTGTGTGTGTGTGTGTGTGTGTGTGTGACATCATACAGGCTGCGTTCCCGTGGTGGAGGTGATGTCATAGCAGCGTTGGTTATGTCATCGTATCAAAGGTGAGTTAAAATAAGACGCAGGCAGATCTCAGAGCTTCACAGTTCACCGTACATGCAGTAAGAACATGGACAAGGAACCAAACCAAAGGATCTCAGCTGCCGTCAGTGCTGCGGCCCCGCTGGTCTGCAGCACCCTCAGCATGTGCTCCTCCAACATCACACACCTGAAGAAGTCCGTGTCCCGATGGTGCGGCGAGGAGACGGCAAAGTGTGTGAGGTCGGAGGAGGAGCCGGCCTCTCGTCGCGTCCTGCTGAGGGTGGTGGAGCATCTGCACCACTTCTTTCCTCAGCGCCGAAGGTTTGCAGAGAGTCTGGTAGAGATGCCTCTGGTGGAGATGGACCCAAACTCCTTCTGCCGCATTCTCCTGACTTTCTTCATGAGTCTCACCGACATGTAAGCGCCCCTGATCACAGAGATGCGTCTGACAAGTTTGTGCTGTGATGTTTGTACTACTTCCTGTCCTCTCTCCTTTGTCTCCTTTGTCTGCAGGCAGTGGGGGGAAGTAAGCAGAGGCGTCTACAGCACAGTGGTGGAGGAGAAGCTGTCTCACCTGTGTGCTGACGTGGTGATGCTCCTCGTCACCGATGAGACCATTCTACAGAAAATCCATCACGTCACCGAGTCCCAGCGAGCCGATCCGGCCTGGTGGTCCTGTGAGGCTCTGAGGCAGCGCTGCGTTCTCACGGAGGACAGCTTCCAGGTCTGGCTCAGCAGGACCCTCACACAGGCGTTCTGCATGGTGCTGGGTGACGTCAGCTCCGCCTCCATCGCTCCACAGTTCACTAAGGCCATCACTCAGGTGGTCTTCAGCGTGTTGAACTCAGTCTTGTCCGAAGTGGACGGCTCCACCTGCTGCCGGGAAAACAAGGATATGCTGTGTGGGATCATCAGCACCATGAAGTCCTTCCTGGCAGGGCGAGGTCTGGAGGCCCGGCGGAGGATCAAGGCTTCCTGGAGTCAGACGGACCTCCGCCCCCACCGATGTGACGACACGGCCTCAGGAAGCGGTCCCGGTTCTGATCTCGTGCCGCCTCAGGATCTGGACCCGACTGATTGTGAGACGTCCCCACTGGAGGACCAGGACCCGGCTCAGGCTCAGGACCTGAAGCAGTTTAAAGAAGGCACGCACCTCCTCTCCAACCTGATCCTGCTCTACACGCTGCTGAAACAGCTGAAGGCACATAAGACCCGGACCTCTGTGGACCTGTCTCTGCTGACCCAGGAGCACCGGGCGGCTGAGCGTCCCGCCTCCTCTGTCAGTGGGAAACAGGCGCCTTTTCTTCAGAAATTCAAAAAGTTTGTTAGTCTGGTCCGCCGGTGAGATCCAGAGCAGCTCCATGTTCTCTGCTCACATGGAGCTGCTCTACTCAGACTCACATCACCACTCACACACTGCTGCAGGGAGGCCACCTGCATCAGGAGCAGCTCGGGGCTCAGTGCCTTGCTCAACAACACTTCAACACTCTCTAGGAGGAGCCTGGAATCAAACCAGGAACAAACCGACTCCTGGACCGCCGCTCCACCATCTGGACCGCCTC
>NW_027467227.1:0-25164 GCF_046128005.1 Genypterus blacodes
GATATCGTGTTTACCTTTTTTTTCTTATTTACTTCACACTAATCTGACAGCATCGGTCTGTCTCTGTGTGTGTGTGTGTGTGTGTGTGTGTGTGTGTGTGTGTGTGTGTGTGGAAACTGTAAAGGATGGAAGATGGAAACGCTGAAGATGTGTTTTTATTTTATTTCCAGGCCTTACATCTGTTCAGGGCGATTACCAATCTGTGTGACATCGCCATCTTTTCTATCTGCCTCCGAGTGGAATGATTCACTCTCAGCAGTTTACATTCTTATCTTCCCGTTTGGCTCCGTTTGTCACTTTAGCGCTCGTCAGCTCGGTTCCCCTCCCCTCCCCCCCGCCGGCACATGTGATTCAGTAACCACTCACATCAGACCTCAGCGTCCACGCTTTCTCCTCCACTGGCCACATATGTTCTAAACTCTCACCCCCGCTGCCATGATGTCATGTTGCTGAACGTGTTGTACTTTTTTTTTTATTGTCTTAAGATTTGATCCCAAATAAAAGCGTATACATCTACACCTCCGACTCACTCGTTCATTCTTTAACATGTGCTTTTCAAACAAAGGGTGATTCTATAAGGAGTGGAGGTTGGATTCTGAGGTGGTTGAAGCTCACGTGTCCTCTGGTTGACTTCAGCACATGGCCTGCATGCTAAGCGACTCCTGAGCCACAAAAAAAGAGAAAAATCGAGGGGGAAACCCTTTTTTCACAACCCACTGCCATTAGCTCCGCCCATTCCTACATCTACACACACGCACGCGCACGCACGCACACGCCTCCCCTCTACCCTCACTTGGGGGTGATGATGACTCACATACGCTGCTGTTTTATGTAATAGGATTGAAAGAGTTTCAGCCACCAGGAGGCAGCAGAGCACACAGATCTCAGCTCACTGCGGATCTAAAAATAGCAACAATCTGTGGAGCGTTGTTAGTTTTACAAGCCACCTTCTCGGTGTGCTCTCAGCTCACACCTGTGGGAGTCAGGAGTGTGTGTGTGCTCCATACATAATGTATACATCACATACACACACACACACTGACTACAGCACGCACATACAGCTCGGAAATACGATGAAGGTAAGATTTTACTTGTGTATTTAAGAATAATGTACTTGTAAGTGTAGTGGAGTGCAGACAATAAGATGGCTGTGCTGTTTGTGTGTGTGTGTGTAAGAGCTTGCGTGTGTGTGGGTGTGTGTGTGTGTGTATGTGTGTGTAAGAGCACCGGTACAAGCCCCTTGGCATTTCATTTTGGCATTTAGGCAGAAAAATGAAACAGGATGTCACTGTACCAGCACAGTGGGTATAGAGAGAAGCTGTGTGTGTGGTGTGTCTTTATCATCTATGTGTTTGTGTGTCTTTGCATTAGTGTGTGTGTGTGTGTGTAAGGTGTGGGTGTTAACGTACAGTAGGACAGCGTGTGTTTGAGAGTGGCAGTGCCCACACACAGCAGTGGGAGGTGTGTGTGTGTGTGTATGTTGTGGCAGAGGGGAGCGCTGGAGTGCTGGGCCTCATTTTGGCTCCTTCGCTGATGCATGATCTCATTTGTGTGCAGGCCTGTGGCCCTGTGGGGGCAGTGGGCGGCGGCGGCGGGGTGGCGGCGATGGCGGCAGCGTGGGACCGGAAACGGAAGCGAAGGCCCCGGACACAACAACAGACAGAGAGGAGCAAAGGTGCAGGTTTGACTCCAAGAGAAACCGTCTAATTATTAATCAATAAAAACAATAACAATGATCATATCTTCTGAAAACAACAACGCCGCTCTTTACCGCCTCATTCTACTTATTTCTGTTTATGTTCTGGTGACTTACACAGCTGTGCATTAAACATATAGGCACTTAAACTCTAATCACACACTGGGTCAGGTAGTTGGTACTTTTTGCCCTAAACTCCGCCTGCAGGCAGCTGAGCCTCACAAGAATCACCACCAAATAAAGCTGCTGTTACATTCACATGCTGCCTGAAGCGTGTTCAGCTTAAGGAATGAGTAAATAATTAATTATTTAGGAAAACATCTTGAAGATTGCTGTAGTTTTCCTGGTTTGAAACTGGGAATAGCTTTTCAAATAAGAAGAGAAACACGGAGGACTTCCTACACAAAAATGAGTTCTGTGGAAAATCCCATTGAGATACTGTCTAACTTATTTCTTTATTTGTTTTTCAAAGTGTTCTATCAGGTGTGTGTAGAGCAGGGGTGAGACATGGACTATAGTGCTGTGGTACTGGAGCACAGAGAACTGTAACGGTGTTCCCAACAGATGTGGACTCAAATGCACAACTCGGTACAAAAGAGCAGGTAGAATCAAAAGACTTTACTTAAGGCAGGAATCACAACACAGAGAGAGAGAGAGAAATGTGTTTGAATCCAACAGGGGAATAGCAGAAGGCAAAATCCAAAATCCAGTCTAAGATCAGGAAAAGCAGGGAAACAAACACTCTGCGACGCCTGAGACAAACAAGCACAGATGGAAAAAAACAGACTGAATACAGCAGGGAAGGAGGGACGATGAAGAACACAGAATCACTGGTGCACCACTACACGCATCTACGGCAAACTGACAGAAAAATATTCTGAAGATTAGACTGTAGGATAGTGTTTAATATAGTATAACATAGTCTACAGCTGAGACACAACTATGGAGGGTCAAGTGTGAGAGTTGGCGAGTTGGAATAAGTGTCTTTGTAAAACCTGAGAGACACAAATTAGGGCAAACATTCCCCCGACTGCATCAAACATCTCGAAAGTGCTGCCATGGCAGAGGAGCGACGCTTTGATCTGCTTTGTTTTTGCATAACAAAAGCTCTCCCTCCATGCCCCCCCCCCTTCTCCCCCTCCGCTCTACAATGAAGGTATTATATTTATCAATGAACGAGCTGGAGTGTCGTTTTCCATCCCGGCATGGATATTAGTTCATTAACCCAAAGAGCAGCCGGTGGAATCTATGTGGGAGATCAAAATGGTCGTCACAATACAGACAAGACAAGAGGCCGGAGTGATCTGAGAGAGTGAATGAGCGAGGAATGGATGGAAGCTGGTGTGGAAACGCTCAGCCGTGTCATAAAACACGTATAATGAGCTTATCACTGCCGCTCATTACATCAGGTCAGTGTCGCCTCCCACCAAACGGCCTGCAGGGTGTCACGGCCCGCAGGGTGTCACAGCCCGCCGGAGATTGGGTCGCAATTAACAGAGATATATGATTAACAATATGAGAGAGTCAAGTCTCTAAATGTCACTATGTTTAAGTGAATGCAGTGAAATGAGTGTTTATGATACAAATGCTTCTGGTTCTAGAAAGATCCTGAATAAGTCTTTTGAATCTGCAATGCTCCCAATGTAAACAACAAACAATGCTTCAAAAATTGATTTTCTAATATTTACTTTAATCACCTAAATGAATCTAAACAGAGCTGAACTAATAGTAATAGTTTTCATGTCAGATGCTGTTTGGTGGCGTTAGATCAGAATATATGTTTGCTTTATGTTCTTCACTGACAGATTTTTGCCAAACAAGGATTGATTGAGAAGTTGTGAGCTTTGCATAGAAAGATGTCCCTCTGTGTTGTGAGTTATTTATTTTTCTACATAATCTCCTTCCACCTTCACACACTTCAGAGCTGCTGCTGAAGTTATTCTGTCTCCGTCCCACAGAAGTCCTTCTCTCTCTCTCTCTCTCTCTCTCTCTGCCAGGTCCATGCAGGTCACAGCTTGAGTCCTTTTTTATACATTTACAGTAAGTTTTGGACTCAGAACTAATCAATCAACCCGGTTTCTGTATGCTGAGCTGAGACAGGTTCATGCTGATGCGTGTTAGGATTCAGAACCCCCCTCCCCTCCGTCTCTCTTTCTCTGTGAGGAGCCTTGGACGGTTTTATGTAAGACCTCACCCATCTACCTTCAACTTCTTTTCTCGTTGCGTAAATGTGGTAACCAAGAAACGACAACGTGTTGCTATGGGTGTGTGGGTGTACAGCGGCAAAAGGGACCTATGCTGAAAAGACATTCACCCCTGCACAAAACGAGACAAATGAAAATGTGAGAGGAACGGTGAGAGAGGCGAGAGAGCGAAAGCTGCAGAGGAGAAGTGAGTGAATCTCAGATGGCGAGGCGTTTGTGCAACAGATGTTTGAGGGGCGACGTTTAGCCGCTCAGTGCAATCTGCAGTGTTCTCTCATCCTGGGGAGGAAAAAAAAAAGTGTTCACCCCAAAAAAAAAAAAAAAGCATGGCAACACAAGCAGAAAAAGTGCGCACACGGTCAGTTTGAGGAGAACACACACTGATCAGGGAGGAGCACACACATCTGCTCAGTAAATCTCCACAACCTCCTCCACAAAGACAAACAAAACACACAGATGAATGACGAGCCCAAGCACAACAACAAATCTCCCAACAATGAGGCGTCGCAAAAACCAGCAACAACAGAATCTCCAAATGTGCTTTTTATAGTTTTGTGTTTTTATCAATGAGGCTCCGTCTCTTAAAAGCACTAATGACTCACAAGAAGTGAAACGGTTCTGTCTTTATCTGTGACCTGGAACATTTTCACCCTCTTCACTAACTGCAGTGTTCACGCCATACAAATCCTCTCTGTGTAAATGTATTTTTGGGAGCTCTATAAATAGAGCGCAGGTCTCAATAGGAGGATGTGAAGGAGACATAGCTGACAAATAATTGACCCCATCCATTCATGAATCAACCCGCAATGAATGAATCGGTAAATTGCCCCGGACAGGCGACTGAATGGAGCGCCGAATGAAGTGATGACAGTTATGTGAAGGTACTCAGCGGTCAATGGAGATTATTTTGAGCCATGTTACACAAGGGCGCTTATGAAAGGAGGACACATAAGAAAAGCAGAAGGCAGCCGTGTGGTTTATTGGCGATATTAAACCCATTCAGCACATCTGTCCCTCCTACTCTGTGTTTGTTATGAAACACCTGGCTCCGCCCCTCTCGTCTCTATGACACCGTCACATGTAACAGCCGACGTCTGTAATCTGTCCGTCTCGCCCCCGGTCTATACGTCCCCCTGACCTTTTTGTCTGAAACGAGGCCGGCAGCTAATGGAGACGAGCGAGTCGGAGAGAGAGAGAGAGGGGGGCAGAGTCTCAGTGAAGTGATCTGCTGCTGGGAGGTCTCTCGTGATGTAACGCATCTACATCACGTCACCATGGCAACCCTGCATCAGCACCAACTTGCTGTGGGGAGAGAGTCAGCGTGTGTGTGTGTGTGTGTGTGTGTGTGTGTGTGTGTGTGTGTGTGTGTGCTGGCATGTTACAGTATGGCGTTAACACTGAAGCGTCAAGTACATGTGTGTTCATTTCTACTATACGATACAAACAGACGATCCTTTAGGTGCAAAATGATTTATTCCAATAATAATCGGTTGTTATTCCTCAAACGTCAACATCCTATAATTAGCTCAAGCATTATGACAGTGATAATGAGGCTCCAACAGTCATGATAAAGCCTCATCACAAAGTTTGTCCTTAACCTAAACGTAACTATGGACTATTCACTAAGTTGTCGCATGTTCAAAAATAAACTGGCTATTGAAAAGCAAGAGAAAGGTACAAGGCTGCATGTTCACAAAGCCAACAAGAGAGAGACGGAGAGAGAGAGAGAGAGAAAGAGAGAGAGAGAGGTATGTGTGTGTGGGCGGTTTTTATGGTTTAAAATCACAAGTTGTTTTTCTTGACGAATCTGGGAACTGCCGATGTGTGAACAGACCAGCTGCTATAACACACGTGTCCCTTAATTAGATTGTTGTTGAAGGGTTGATTGATAAGTTCTCAGCCTGACACTGGCTGTAAAGAAGTGAGCAACAGATGTGACATTATTTTGTGAAAGTGATTTAATTGCTGTGTGATCCTGACATACGACAACCCTCCCCCCCCCCCACACACACACACACACACACACATACGGCACCATGGCTGCTCTCCATTGTGGCATATGGAGGGTTGTTTTTGTTTTTGGGCAGCCTAAAGTAAAATCACTTCAGCATCATTTGCAGAAGAGAGTGCGAAGGAAAACAAATAACTATGACGCTTTCAAGTCAGGCTCACAACTTATCAATCAAGCCTCGGCCCTTTGATGCAGCGATATAAAAAATTGGAATCAAAATTGAGTGTCCCCCTGGATGTCGGCCTCATAATGAATCCATCTGCCTGCCTGGCTGCTCCTCACATTCTCCGTCCCTAAAAATTTCTATTTTTCTCAACTCTCTTTTTTTTTTGGGTCCACATCTTCCCTCACTCCCGCTTCGATGCAAGAGTGGGAGGCGTTGCTAGGCGACAGATTAGCTCCTTCCTTTCAAGAAGCCGGAGCGCAGACCTTGAATCTTTGGGTATAAAAATAAACACAAAAAGAAAAAGAATATCTTGGAGGGGAAAAGGGACGAGCACGTTTCACCTCTGACATGAGAGCTTGGGCGTCCACGTCCACCCTGAAGGCGTCGCCTCTATACGAGCCCCATCTCCACCCCCCCTTTAACCCCCACCTCCTCCTTTCAGCGCTCTCCACCGTGAAGTATCCCAGAAATAATGCACCTATTAATAAACGAGATCATCAGTGAAATCATTGACATTTTAGCCGCAGTGACTGAGATGGCGGAGGATCTGCAGGCCGATGATCCTCCGCTCACTGTTCCCTGTGATGTGATGACTCAGGTTTGTGCAGGAACACGCAGCAGTTTCGCTCTTTGCCAAACGGCCAAGCTGTGAAAGTCTGAGACGGTCACACCTGTTGGTAACACTGCTGCACCAAACCCATCCTGCCCTTTGTGCATCTGTGTGTCTGCGGAACGGACACAGAGAGTGTTTGTGTGTGAACGTGTGAGTGAGTGAGCAAGAGATGGTGAGATGGGTGAGTGAGTGATGTTTGTGTGTGAGTGAGTGGGTGAGGAAGGGAAGGAAGCCGGAAGGGAGGGAGGAAGGGAGGGAGGGAGGGAGGGAGGGATGGACAGAGTGAATGTTTGAGAAGTTACATTAGTGTTAATAAGGGAGCAAGTGAACATACATGAGTGAGTGAGATAGCAACCAAACTTGAATGAATAAGAGAGTGAGTGAGTGAGTGAGTGAGCGAGCGAGTGAGTGAGTGAGTGAGTGAGTGAGTGGGGGAGCAACCAAACCTGAGTGAATAAGGGAATGAGTGAGTGAGTGAGTTAGTGAAGGAGGGAGGGAGGGAGGGAGGGAGGGAGCAACCAAACCTGAGTGAATAAGGGAAGGAGTGAGTGAGTGAGTAAGTGAGTGAGGGAGGGAGGGAGGGAGGGAGGGAGGGGGGGAGGGAGGGAGGGAGGGAAGGAGGGAGGGAGGGAGGGAGCAACTAAACTTGAGTGAGTGAGTGAGTGAGTGAGTGAGTGAGTGAGTGAGTGAGTGAGTGAGTGAGTGAGTGAGTGAGTGAGCAACCAAACCTGAGTGAATAAGGGAACGAGTGAGTGAGTGAGTGAGTGAGTGAGTGAGTGAAGGAGGGAGGGAGGGAGGGATGGAGTGAGGGAGCAACCAAACCTGAGTGAATAAGGGAATGAGTGAGTGAGTGAGTTAGTGAAGGAGGGAGGGAGGGAGGGAGGGAGGGAGGGAAGGAGGGAGGGAGGGAGCAACCAAACCTGAGTGAATAAGGGAACGAGTGAGTGAGTGAGTGAGTGAGTGAGTGAGTGAAGGAGGGAGGGAGGGAGGGAAGGAGAGAGGGAGGGAGGGAGGGAGCAACTAAACTTTAGTGAGTGAGTGAGTGAGTGAGTGAGCAACCAAACCTGAATGAATAAGGGAGTGAGTGAGTGAGCCAATGAGAGAGTGAATAAAAGTGGGTGAGTTGGTGTGTGAGCAGTTCAATGAATGATTGAATAACTTAAAGAGTGAATGAGTCGGTGAGTGACCAAAGACATAAATTGGTGAATGAGCTAGCAAGCAGGTAGATGAGTAAGAAAATGAGAGTGAGCTGCTGAACAAAATGAAAGACCAGCGAGTGAGTGGGTAAGTAAGTGAAGGAGTGAGTGAGTGAAGGAGTGAGTGAGTGGACGTGATGATGATGATAATAAATGAGTATCCACATGAATATTGAGGCAAACAGTGGTTCCTGGTACAAAGCGGCAGCACTAATTGGATTCATTGGAGTCCCATTTGCTGTCAGGGAGACGAGGCTCTCATCCCTGCGACCCTCGGCTCTTCACACGTCCGCCTCTCCACAGCCATGTTCCCATCTTCCTCCCACCTATGATACCAACACGACGCCGTCTCATAACAGTCGGAATTATCATGGCAACCGCAACAATGGCGGCGCTCGAGACAACAGCGAGTGTGTACGGGACAACCGGGACATTTGGAGTGCCTGTGAGACCGCCGGGTGGAAAAACACAAAGCACTTTGAGTGTTTGTCTTCTAGACGCTCCTGCATAAAGATGCGTTTCTATTCTCGCCCCCCCTGAGAGAGAAAGTCTGCCCGTCTTGTTGGTAAAGGCCTTCACTGCAGAATGGAGCGTCTGCTTAATCACACATGCAGCATAAATTAGAGCAGCAGGGGACCATGGTGATTTACTCCCACTATACCCTTCAAACTGATGATTTGTAAAGACCTATAATGTTGTATTTACTTTCAAATTATGTGCTCAACCAAAAAGAAACCTTGAGAACATAAAAGTTAAGAATGGAATTGACGGGTTTCTAATAAGAGAACTATCAAACATAACAACAACGATGCATCATATTGTGTCCCAGCATTGAAGCTACTCAGATTAAACATGACCGCATCCCCGGCGGAGGAAGAGATACGACTAACAAGACCATTGCAAAACACATTTTCATCATCGGACAGCAGGAACACACCCCAGATGTGATTTGTGAACATTGCCCAAGCGTTTGCAGTGACACAGGGAACACAGAGGGTGAGAAATCAACTCTGCACTCCCAAAATATCACATATTTGCCCGTGTGGGAAGGTTTGTCAACATCTACAGCAGCCTGTTAGTGTGGGTGATGTACGAGGATTCCAAAGTAACTGTTAACTTTGTGTTATGTGTACACGGAGGCCCGTATAGGGAAGCTGCTGACTTTTGAAACAGGCAGATAAAACGACGCAGAGAATCAGAACCATTTGCTATTCTGTGGATAAAAAAAACAATGCCGCTCTATTATTCCAAAAACCCTGATTAATTTTGTCTTCTGGGCATTCTCACAAAAGACTCTGGCACCTTGGCGCCAACCTTAATTAAGGAACAATATGTAGGTTTCCATTACACTAATGCGGCCCCAGCACTGTGCAATACATGAGAGAGCAGGAGTCTGAGGCAACATCTGTGCAAACTCAAGTACAAGCATTCCTGAATGTACAGGGATGAAATCATGAATGAATGTAACACTATAGGCAAGTGTTCACTGTGCTGACGTATTAGGATCAGGTTATTGTGTAGTACACCGCTCTGTCCTTTAGGGGCGCTGTTGCTCCCCCAAGTGAGAGATGACAACAGCTTCAAGGACACCCAGGCAAAACATGCATGAAAACTTCTCTGATTGAATGAGCTGTGTGTGTGTTACATAGACAGTATTTTTACCAACTCTTCTTCTTTATGAGCAGATTCTTCATTCCTCTCTGCTCGTTCGGCCATCTGTGCTACCTTTGTCTCGTATCTGGAACAGGAAACAAAACCGAATGAGAGCTGGTGAGTCATGCAATAAAAAGATCAAAGAAATATGAGACAGGACGGAGCTCAAAGGAAGGAAGGAAGGAAGGAAAGAGAGACAAACCCAAAGACCGAAAGGAGCCAAAGCTGAAGGTCCAGAGGAGAAGCAGAGTGATTCATCCATAAGCTGCAATCTGCACAGTAAAGAAATGCCTCAGTGAGTAAATAGAGGGCCAAACTAATCAATATATCATAACAAATGGAGCATTACCATTGACCGGTTGACCCTTTATGTTTTCACTTAGATGAAGTAGAAACGATCATAAATCAGACGCAGGATCATATTTGACATATTTTCCAAAATTGAAGAAATATGACGCACACACACACACACACACACAAACACACACACACAGACATAAACACACACACAAAGGAAGGTATAGTTCATTTTGCAGGTGCACACAGTCAATCTCAGCTGAAACAGGAAGAGATGCAATGGAGTCATTCAGCAATATCAGCTTTTAAAATCAGCCATCTAATCTCCATCCGTACCCTGAACACCTAAGAAAGGAATGAACGAACGGTGTGACGGACGGATAGGAGGACGCGGCGATGGTCACACACACACACACACACACACACACACACACACACACACACACACACACACACACACACACACACACACACACAGCAAACTTATTTTTGGCTGAGAGTGAATGGCGCGTCTATAAATAGCTGTGTCGGTGCTCGGTGCGGGGGCGCGCTTCTCAGCCCCGGTGTCGGTCACTGGTGGGATCTATTTATAGACGCGCCGCGGCTCGGCTCGTCTCACCTCACGTGAGGCTGCGGGCTGGTGCAGGCTGCGCAAATGTGTAGCGCGCGTCAACTTATACCCCTGAGATGTCACACACACACACACACACACACGCACATACAAACACACATACACACACATGCAGCCAAGAGATCGCTGTCATTAAGATGGTGACGCCGGTTGGTGCTTTACAGGTGAAGACAACAAATCTGCTGAATAAATGAGTTTATTTAAGGATCCGCACGTCAACAACGGAGAGAATAACGCAAAGTTTGCTGCTCCTGTGCTCTTTGACGGTGATGTCACTCGTCAATCAACCACACATCTAAACACTAACAGAGCTATGCAGTGCAGATCGTTGTCTTATTGTGATTTTACAGTGTTGTCCGTGCAAACACTGACGTCAACACCGATCCACTCAGAGTTATGAATCCATAGTGGCATTTTGATTCATATCCTTGCTGATATTGTTATTTTTCTAAAATGTTCGAGGCTCGCTGATGACAGAAAATGAAACATGGCGGTGTGAAATATATACGACAAAATCTAATTCTGATATTATAAAGGCGATCGAGATGTTCTGTATGTTTCCGCAGGGCTCGATGTTGTTCAGCCTCAGCAGCTTCGAGTCTGCAGCATCAACCAGCCTCGAATATGGAGCATGTTTGACAATAAACGGAGAAAATCACATCTGGATACATCTGGCGTGTTTACTGACAGGTACAGGGGCTGACAGGCGGCTGAGCTCATGCAGGCGGATAAACACACACGGAGCTGTTTCATATGCGCCCCGGTCCTCAGAACCCTCCGCACCCCTCCTCATCCTCCTCCTCATCCTCCTCCTCCTCCAATACACCAGAGTCCGGTGACTCCGTTTACGTTTTACGCTAAGCTCCGCCCCTTACTCGGTTTTGTCCAAATCGGGCTTTTTGCGTCGCCGGAGCTCCCGACTTCAGGCCGACGTCATCACCGAGTAGAGGGAAGAGCTGACGTCGGGAGAGAGTCACCGAGAGGAGAGGGCACGGGAGAGGGAGGGGGGAGAGGCTCAGCACCGCGATCACTGATAGGAGCCTCATCCGTCCCCCTCCCTCCCTCCCTCCCTCCGTTTTACGTCGGTGTTGGTGCGTTGGGAGCCCCCCTACTCCGGCGGAGTCCCAGAGTATATAAGTCACCGGCGAGCAGAGTCCCTCAACCAGATTTACGGGTTCCGGACTTGCGAGCACAGAGACGGCGACTTCAGCCGCCGATTCACCTGCACTCCGACAGGGCGGACAGACATCCAGCCGCCGGCCAGCATCCGAGCTGGACGCTGAGGCGGAGAGGACGGGCGAAGGTTTCTGAAACCTTCCACTGGAAAAACACAGAGGACATGAAAGTCCAATACTAGCAATATTAATAATAATTCACACTTTTTGCCACCGGTCTCTACACGCATCTTCAGCCGAGGCACAGGCGCTGCATCCCGCACTGCTTTCCAACTCTACACCACTCGCACTTTGGGAGGAATTCACCGCAACAGCTATCACAATGTACCGCTCCACCAAAGGCGCGTCCAAGGCTCGGCGGGACCAGATCAACGCGGAGATCCGGAACCTGAAGGACCTGCTGCCGATAACCGACACCGATAAAGCTCGACTCTCGTACCTGCACATCATGTCACTGGCTTGCATGTATTCGAGGAAATCCGTCTTCTTCACCCAAGGTAAGAGCGACTCTACTCTGCACAGAACCACCTGTTGAGAAACGTTTATAGCGGGAGATCGACCTCCTGATATTTCTCGCTGTTATTGCAGAATCAACAAGTGTTTTAGCGACACTGCGGCCACTTGCCTCGATATAAATGAGAATACCTTCTGTTTTTCTCTATTTTTTGGACAAACTGTTAAACGTAAAGACATCAATCGGCCGTTATTGATTGCGATAAACCGCATTAAAGCCATCGACACGGCAACCTGTCGCTGTCCGGTGCTGAAACGCTTTAAGCGCATAGAGAAAGTCTCCCGTGTCGCTGTCCGCGGTGCTGAACGGCACCGCAGCCCGTTAGAGGCGAATGCGGGAGCGGGTTGAATGTGGTGATGTACCGCTGATTTACCGGCGTGTTCTCTCCACTTACAGACGCCGGAGCCGCCGCCAGCCTGGAGGAGAGCGCGGGGTTTCTGTCTTTCCATGAATTATCGGAGTTGATGCAGGCGATGCCGGGGTTTCTGATGCTGGTGACCGGGGAAGGGAAGCTCCTGTACCTGTCAGACAGCGTCTCTGAGCACCTCGGCCACTCCATGGTGAGTCAGTCCACACTGTTGCTTCCACCATGATGCTCTCTGCCTATAGTAGAGAGACATAATCAGGTGTAATGTTTGGGCTTTATAAATAATTTGTGTTTGTATGATTTTCAGGTGGATCTTGTGGCACAGGGAGACAGTGTGTATGATATCATTGACGCCTCAGACCACTTCATCATGAGGACCAACCTGGCCCCCTCTGCATCCCTTGAAATGGGTAAGGAGATAAACTTGGTGTAGAAAATTCACTGTTTTTCGATGTTTGCCTTCATGCCAAATCTGATTTCTAACGCACCTCCTCCCTTCCTCCTCTCTGCAGATCGCCTCTTCCGCTGCCGTTTCAACACCTCCAAGTCCGTGCGCAGGCAGAGTGCCGGGAACAAGCCGGTTCTGATTCGAGCTCGCTGCCTCTCTCCACCCACCTCCGCCACTGTTGCCGGGTCCTACTGGACCTCCAACCCCGTCTGGGTGTGTTTCTGCTCCCCTCTGGAGCCTCACCCCGCCCGCTCTGGTGCAGGGGCAGAAAGGGAATCGACCTCCACCCCTCCCCTGATGGACACCAGCTTGTTCCTGGCCTGCTTCCAGTCCCAGCATGGCCGGGACATGAGGCTGCAGAATGCACAGGACA
Source organism: Genypterus blacodes (assembly GCF_046128005.1). NCBI lineage: Eukaryota > Metazoa > Chordata > Actinopteri > Ophidiiformes > Ophidiidae > Genypterus > Genypterus blacodes. The sequence continues at coordinate 13,345 of NW_027467227.1, forward strand.
GGTGGGTTCAGACAGATTTCAAAGACATTTCGTCATCCACCTGTTGCTTAAAGTGAATGAATCTGTTGATGCTGTGTTAACTAAAGTGTTTAAACATTTCCGCCCCCCTCCTCTCTTCCCTGCAGTGTGAGCGCCTATCTGGGCTTTGACGTGACAGCTTTACGCGCTCGCTCCTGGTACGGCCTCCTCCACCCACAGGATCTGTCACATGCCTCTGCTCAGCACTGCAGCCTATGTAAGTGTATTCTTTACACATGCCTATATCCATGCACGCCCACGCAGTTACACACACACTGTGCCCACTGACAACAGCCACACACTGAATAAAAGCACTGATGATTAATGTGATTACAAACTGGGTGCCAACCTGTGGTGTGACTCTTCCTCTACAGTGAGAGAGGGAGGAGAGGGGCGAGCTGAGATGGTGGTTCGTGTGCAGGCTCAGGACCAGACGTGGGTTTGGCTCTACATGGTGCTCCAGCTGGAGACTGGAGAAATCCCCATCAGCAGCAACAACTACATCATCAGGTACTTACTGCCTTTGACTTTGCGTTTATCCTCACACTCCTTCATTTAGACATTAAAGACTGAATAAATACACAAACTTTACTCACCTTTCTCTTTTTTCCTCCCTTGTTTTCTCAGTGAGTCTGAGGCCTGGTCGGTCCGTCAGCAGCTCAGCTCAGAGCAGACTCAGTTGACCCTGGTTTTGAGTGGAGGTGCCTCTCAGCAGGAGGGCCTCAGCATGCAGTCTCCAGAAACTCTGTCCAGTCCAGACCAGGTGTTCACCCCGGGCAGCAGCGGCCTCTCTGCTCAGTCCTTTGACTTCAGCACCGCGGGGTGCAGCGTGGGCTCCTCCGACGAACCGGGGAGCTCTGCTGCCGAGGCCATGCAGGTGGAGGGCGATCCTCGCTCCAGCATCTCCTCTCTGGAGGAAGACGCCTTCTTTCAGCGGCAGCCTGCTGGTCCAGATGAAAGACCCTCCGCCGCCTCCTCCCCGACCCCGGTCACTGTTGATACAGTAGCAGACTTAGATTTCCTAACCCAGAACATTCTCCTGCCCCCCTCCTTCCAGCTTGACCCTCCGCTGCCTTCTCTTCCTCTGCCCCTCCCTCCTCTGTCCACCTCACAAGCTGAGCAGACCAAAGAGTTTGTCTGCACTCCCCCCTACACACCCCTGTTAGTGGGGGCTAGCTTCCCCTTTAACGAACCCCTCTTTAGTTTCGACCCCACGGGCACCACCACACCTCCGCCCTCCGCTACATCAGCCACCGCCACCACCTCTATGGCCCCGTCCTCATCAGCTCCTCCGACTACAACCTCCAGCCCGGCTCCCCCCACCACCCTGTCTACAAAGCTTCCCCTGATGCTGCCCACCCCGTCCACTGACGTTCTCTTCTCCGTGGACCCATGCAGCGGCTCTCTTTACGAGAAGCTGCCCCCCACACCAGACAGCCCCGGGGACGGCGACTGCACAGTGATGACCCTGCCCGAGGTGCGGGGGCCTCTGTATGTAGATGTACCTCTGGGGCCCCTCCAGTGTCCCCCTGAGGGCCTCCTGACCCCAGAGGCATCTCCTGGCAAACAGCCCTGCCTTTCCTTCTTCTCCCTGGATAGAGAGAGGGAGAAAGAGAGAGCAGAAATCTCCCTGTTAGCTCAGCACATTAGCTCACTGGCAGAGGGGTTCTACCTGGATCCCCTCCTGTCCAAACTCTCTCCCCCCTCCATGTCACCCTCATCTGCCCCTCCCTCCCCCTTCCTCTCTCCCTCCGTAGAACCTGCCAATGTTGATTCAGTCCACATGCCTGGGGAGTTTTATCCCATCAAGGCATGGAGAGGTCTGGATGTTCCCTTATTCCTTGATGAAGATGACTCTCTGTTTGAAGAGAGCATCCTAGAAACCCTCCTCCAAGACTTCCCCGCTCCCCTCCTGTCCCCTTCACCCTCATCCTCCCCCGTCCGCGACCCTTCCGGCCCGACCTCTCCTCTTACCCCAGTGTGCTGGCACCAACCCTCCCAGTTTGAGGGAGTGGGCCACTTCTGTAGCGTCCAATCGGCGCAATGTAACTCCTTAGATGGGTGCGGGGCGCTCGTGGCTGCAGAGGCCGGGGTGCAGATGGAAGGGGAGGGGCTAGCGGAGGAAGCGATGGAGATCGAGGTGGTGTCATCTCCTGTGTCCTCTTGCTCCTCCATTCCAGCTTCCCCTCCCCTCATCCTCACTGCCTCGCCCAGCCCCGCCTCCTCCATGCCCAGCGCCTCGCCCACGCCCACAGTGACATGCACTCAGTCCCTCCTGGAGGAACTGGCCGTCCTGGAACCCATGTTTGGGGCAGGTGCCTCGATCGCCCCTGGCTTAGGGCAACAACCTGAGTTGTATCAACTCCAATGTCATCCATCGCCACAGTGCTTCCACAAAGGTAAGATACGTTCTCTCCTCTCTTTACTGTCACGGACATTTGAATCATTTAGGCAAAATCATTTTGTCAACATGCACAACTAATTTCTCTCTTCTCTGTTTGTGTCTTTCAGATGGGAGTGGAAGTGTTCCTCCGTTCTAAAATAAGTCTGTGACTTACTTCATTAAGTATGGCATATTGTCATATTTTGTGGAGACCCTTTTACTGCAAAGTAAAAAATAATTAAGTGTATAAATATACATAATGTATATAAAGCTTAAGGACTTTAACTCCTACATGTCTCCCAAGAACAAAGATTGGCTTTATATTTTTGTTCAGCCATTAATCTGTAAACTACAACAAACCTGGTGCAGCATTTCCATGATGATGTAACCACGGGGGCTCCTACCTGCAGGGGTCTCGAGTCTGTGTGCTGTGTCACGGCTTCTGTGTATCATGAGCTTCAGATATGATCAGACGGAGAAGCATCTCTGAGTCTGTGAGCGCTGTTCAACTTCCAGATGCGCATTTGTATTCACTCGTAGTGAAAAATCTGTTGTGAACAAAAAAAAGAATACAGTAATGCATTTCTTGCTATTTCGGTAGGGAGATGAACTACAGCACTTTTGCCTGACATGCAGCCATGCAAACTCAAACCTCAAATGTGTTGGACAGTCTATGTTTACAAAGTGTCGACATCCTTATGATGACGAATCGAGAGACAATCAGATTTTTTTCCAAACGACTTCTTCTGTCCGGTGTGCAGAGCCTGAACAGCTGTGACCTCACAGCAGAGATAACAAAGAGCTTTCAACCTACCATCCAAGATCTTTGAGCTTTGAGTTTGCAACTTCAAACCTTTAACATTTCATATTTATCTTTCCATCTACAACTTGTGTATCAATGTGATGTGCAAACAAACTAAGAAAATATGTGAAGAGACTCTGGCATGTGAAGATCTGGAGAATGTTGAAATGTTGGACGTTCTGATCATGCCACAACTCCACCGCTACATCGTACTGTATATTAGACTCTGAATGTGGGCTCTTCAGGCCGCTCCTGGCTTGAGAGGCAGTTGGCTGGATATTCTTGCAGCATCAATATTTGCAATGCTGGCAGCTTATAGCGGCTCCTGTGTGCCTGAAACGGCCCTGACCCGCTGAACTCTGAACTCTTTATCCATGTCCGTTCCAAAATGGACAGTTGCATCGTTGCTCCACTGGAGTGCGGTGTATATTTGAGGCACAATTGACTATGTGAATGAGCGATTCTTCTTTTTTGAGAGGGGTTAGAATACAAAAAGTTTTGTTTTAAAAAATGAAAATAGGGATGGGGTGCTATTTCTATTCAGTTACCAAGCGACACGGGTTGAGAATGGTACTATTCCCATGGTGTCGACATGCTCACGTAGAGTTGTCTACGGTCAAGTAAAGGATTGATTCCTACGTTCTAGCTTTTAAAGGCTAAGTTAATATACATGTGTAAAATGATATTGTACGTGTGATATTTAAATAAGATGTTAATGCATATGCGTTATGTCTGTGGATATAGGCATATGTTCTTATCAGAGAGATTGTACACATTTGTACATTTGTATGAAACTGCTATTGGTCTGTAGATATAAGAGAGAGATTTTTATTGCCTAAGATGGAATATATTCATATTATCTTACTGCAGAATGGACATTGTGGATCAGTGTTCGATTGTGTTGCTTACAAGTGTATTTGGTTGTCATACAAATGCATTTATATTAAAGTGCACTTAATGCGGCTGATGCATTTGTGTCGTCACAGTCAAGCCCCCTTTCCCTCCCTCCTTCCTTCTCTCCTGCCCCCTCCTCCTCCTCCTCCTCATCATCATCATCTCACCGTCCCTGCCTCCTCCCCTCCCTCCCTCCCTCCCATACGCTCTCCTCCATTTCTTCCCCTGGAGCGAGTTTCGCTCAGCAACAGCACTGACGCACACACATGACGTGACAGAATGAGACACTATCTGACTCAGACTGACGCACACACTTGGCATCGAGGGTTTCTTTTTTTTTAACGTGCGAGCATGTGAGCACAGGCAGGCACACACAGTTGGCCACCCACACATAAGATGATGCACTGGCACACAATAGTAGGCATATGACCCCCCCCACATAAACACACACACACACCCCTCTTTACAAATTATAACTGCCTACATTCACTCGGTGTACTTGCGACTCTAGCAGTGCACTTGCGTGGTGTGAGACTCCATATATAGGCATTCCTGCTCTGACTGAAGCAGCCTCCCTTCTATTCTCAGCCTCCATTCAGAAGCTTCAGCGAGGGGAGGGGAGGAGAGAGAGAGGAGAGACAAAGGAGTGAGGGAGACTAAAATTAGAGGTACAGTAAAGAGAGATGGGAGATAAACTGATGCATCGTTGCCACAGGATGGAAATGTGTTGCTAGATAACAACACAACACACAAACGACACATTTTCTGTACATTAGGGATGGATTTAAGGTCTTTACGTGCATCAGATGTGCTGCAAAGCCGACACAGGGCCACCCAAAAGAAAATATGATGTACCTGATGAGGCAAAGCTCTGTCACATCGTACTGCTCGTCTGCAAGCGAACATTGTGTTCCATCACTCAGTGCTGCAGTGTCCCTGAAAGGATGAAGATGAGCGGTGGAGCTGTGCTTACCTAGCTGACTGCTGCCATCATCTGGTAAAGACGAGTACTGCAACAGAAAGCAGGTAGTTAAAGAATAATGCTTGTTAGGAAAAAGATGACATGAGAATGTTGGAGTACTTTAAATTCAAAGTCTTGCAAACTTTGAGAGATGAGTCACAGGAATCTTTGCACAACCTGGAAAAAGTGGAATAGTGATAATCGCAGTTGACAATAGATAACATGAGATGAAATGTACAAAGGCTCAGTGTTCATCATCTGAATCAGTTTATCACTTCATTTTGAAAGAACACAATGTACTCCAGAAATCTTACATGAACAACTTTTATTTAGGTATGACAAACACACAACATGGACACAGATTGGATATTCAGCACTGCTCTCATTTCTTCTTCTCTGCAGCCTCAGCTGCCGCCGCCGCCGCCGCATCGGCTTTTAATTTCTCCTCTCGCTGCTCCATGAAAACTTTGTATTCATCGGCTGAAAGGCTGAAGAGAGAAATTGACAAAAGGAGAGAGACGGAGAAAGAGAAGGAGAGACATGAAAATGGTGTGAAGAGGGTACTTGATATTCAACATTACACACAACCTCTCGAGAAAATCTAAATTCAAGCATTCACACACACACACACACACACACACACACACACACACACACACACACACACACACACACACACACACACACACACACACACACACACACACACACACACACACACCTTCCTGTTCCAGGGCCAAACATCACCTTACTTCTCATGAGAACATCAACACTATGAGTGTCGCACAGAATCAAAAACATCAGAAATCCATTGAAAAAGCGGTAGAAAAGTCAATTTCCATGTCGACATTACCCTCAATAAATCATAACGCACTTCGAAGACTGTTCTGAGGTGAAGTGCATTCTGGGTAAAGCACAATATCATTAACTGCAGCACAGACAGAAGGGGCAGGTTGGGGAAATAGGTTATGTTGGAATATGTGACTGTGAAATATCATCACCAAATCAGTGCAGAGCATGGAAGATCATAAATAAACCGGAGGACAAACGATCCACAGGTGGAGTCTTCCTCTGATGGGTGAGGAAGATCTCATATCTGCAAGCAAGCTCATGCCAACTAAACACAACAGCATGACACATGAAGAATCAACGCATCAAGGGACACAACTATATTCCCAACAGAAGCGCCTCTGTGGCTCGTTGTGTTGCACAGGTGTTCTTGTGTTTCCCTCTCACGCTGCCCATCTTCCTCCTAGTGGCCAACACGAGGCGTTACAGCATCTACTACGCCGCATACCTGCAAGACTCACCACATATTTCTTCTTCTCCCCCTCCACACAGAAACACACGCGTGTAGCTGAGGTCAGCACACTGAGAGGCGAGAGCGGGCAGCAGCGAATAAGGACTTACTCATTGACGACCTTGATGCCCAGCGAGCGCGCCGAGCCAACGATGCATTTGACGACCGTCTCCAGGGAGGTGTTCCTCATTTTGAAGCACTCGTCCTGAGCTTTGACCTGGGCGATCTCGTACACCGCCCTCACCGTCACCATCCCCGCCGTCTCGTGGCCTTCTCACACACACACACACACACACACACACACACACACACACACACACACACACACACACAAGACACAGATATGTGGAAAAAGTAGTTTAAATACTCCACTGGTGTACAAGGAAAATGTCTGTGTGTGCCTTGAGGGTCGGGCAGCACAGCTTGGAGTAGAAATCTATAATTCTCTTTTCCTAACGCAGCTTTGCCACTTCCTTCCTCTGCAGCGTCCTCTGCTCGCCATGAATATAACATCAATCCTAGTAAAGCTCCACAGTGAGCCCGCCAAGAGGTGTGTGTGTGTGTGTGTGTGTGTGCCTGTTAGAGAATGGGCTGGCTGGGTGAGACCTGGTGGGCGGGGGAGGAACAGCAGTGTTACCTGTCTTTGAGGCTCCTTTGGCGATGCCCGCTGCCTGCTTGAGGAAGTAGGAGACGGTTGGCTGGCCGATCTTCAGGTCGTAGGTCCTGTCAGGCTGAGCAGACACAGAGCCGCACTTACTTCATATGATTAATATGTGACGTTAAATGACGACGACGTTCTTTTAAAGCCTTTTTTCTACTCGTCCCTCTCTAAAACTCAAGTATGAACTCACTTCATACCCAAATCTCTTTGATTTTTGGGGATTGTGTTTTTTCAGGCTGCTGCTTCTTGCAACTTCTGCAAACAATGAATGAATAAATGGGAGCCCAGTGTCATCGTCAGCACAGAAGCTCAAACTAAATTCTTCATCAAAGGTGCCGCATGCGTCTCTGTTTGGAGCTGGGAACAAAATAATGGGAACATTTCATCCTCTCTGTTGATGTGGCTGTATTAGTGTATATATGTTTATGTTCTCCTATCAGCCGGTGCAGATTCCCACCCTGATCCGTTCGTCTTTTCCATCATACCTGAAGGCCTCCAGAACATAAACCCCTGAGCTCCACCCGCCTATTCTGCACCTTTCTTTTAATTCACGCTGGCTTGAGACCATCTGTTATTTCTCACGACCAAGCCCACGCTCGCCGAGGCAATAAAGTGTAAGCTGAGCCCAGAAGATACCACATGGCGGGCGATTTGTCATCAGCGTTGCGTTATCTAACACCGGTGACCTTTCGGCGCCGCGAACAGGATTTCTCTCTTCCTGTGGAAATGCTGTTGATCGTAAAGGTTCGACGAGTTTTTTTGTTGTTTCCTGCGCTTTCGGGGGATGAAGCAGAAAAGCTTGGCTGCATCATTGTTTTTCTGACAGGCTAATTCACTGTATATTCACAGTACATGTCATATCCCCAGCACCAGCAGATGGCGCCCACGGGCAGCAGAGAGGCGCTCTGCTCTTACTGGATGTTGCATGTTCACATAAATTCATGCTTATTAAAGGATCAGGCTCCTTTACTAACACCGCAAACCGCAGCCGTTATGTTCGTCTCCTCAAAGGCTGCGACTTGAAACAAAGTGTACACAAAGAGATGTGTGTGTGTGTGTGTGTGGGTGTGTGTGTTTGTAAGTGTAAGTGTAATCAAACATACGTGTGTGTGAAAAAAGAAGCAACCTCTTTTGGACTAATTCGCATCTCACACATGCACTTAATGCTTCTTGACTCCACACTCCTCTGGGGATTGCTTCATTAATTAATGCAAATGGAAAAGGCGTACTTTGGTGGGAGAGTATGAATAATGGAAGTGCTTCGGGAATGTTATAATGTTATGCGGGCTGTTGGAATTAAACACAATCCTGGGAGAGAGGCGGCGGGAGGGTGTGTGTGTGTGTGTGTGTGTGTGTGTGTGTGTGTGTGTGTGTGTGTGTGTGTGTGTGTGTGTGTGTGTGTGTGTGTGTGTGTGTGTGTGTGGTGCGGGGTACCTTGACGTGGATCTTGACGGGGAGAGGGATGCCCTCCTTCAGCTCCTTGGTTCTCTCGTTGAAGTCCTTGCAGAACTGGCTGATGGGGATCCCTCTCTGCAGGGGGGAGAGAAAAAACAATCATGGAGGGGGGGGAAGTGGCTCGTATGAGAGGCTTTAAAATGTATGAGGAGCTCGGGCTCGTGGCACGACGACGCGCCGGCAGAATACAGATGCCTGCACGCCTGTCAGTCAATCCATCACAAAGCTTCACAGAGGGCCCCGACGTTTTTTCACTTCAATGGTTCAGGAAATGAGCGTGTGGCAAATGTTTATGCGGCTGTACAAGGCAGGAGTGGACGGCTGCTTTTCTCCCGTCCGCTCACTGTTTCCCCCCAGCCATCCAGTCACAAAGACACCAGATAACAGATGTGCAACAGACGGCTCGACTTACAAAGGCACAGAGAAAAGAAGGAATGAAATTAAGAGGTGTTTCAAGTGAATGTGTTCCAATTTCATTTGGTCATTGACACCGCTGATAAATTGTTTAATAAAAAAAATCTGTGGCTTCATTTTCTTCCATCTCGCTGATTAATTATTTAAATGCAGAGACGTTCCTACGGTTGATCACATCTCTTCTTTTCAACGTATACTGAAAGCATCCGTGTGTGTGTGAGTGCGTGTGTGTGTCTGTCCTCTCTCTGGGTGCGTCAGCGGAGACGTATGACTGAATGCGTGTTGGCGCCGTGAGCCAGAGAGAGTAACGGCGTGATGAATGAGCCTCCCACTTCCTTCTCCGGCGAGGCCAAACCAGCGCCGCAGCGGAATGGATGGCTGACATTAAGTCAACACCCGGCCGCCGCTTTGCACCATTTTTTCTTCTTCGCCTGAATTCAGCGGCGGTGACTAAGACAAGAATCTAACTATTACTGCAGAAAATTTTTAACTGACCTTCAGCTGCCATCTCCCCCCGCTAAAGGCTACACGCTGATTGAAATGCTCATTGCAGGAATGGAGAGAGAGAAGGAAAGAATGAAGGAAGGAAGGAAGGAAGGAAGGAAGGAAGGAAAAGAAAAGGGGGTTTTATACACAGTTTAATGGACTGGCGAGCCTCTATTGCTCCACGCCAGAGCGCAATGAGCGAAGCACAAGCCTTTGGATTCCCGTAATGGATCTGAAGAAGAAGTCAGTCATCTCCTCCCCCCCATACGTTCACCAATGACAGGACGGAGGGGGGAGGGGAGCGGGGGGGAGCGGGGGGTCATTTATTTGAGATTAACGGCGCGGAAACTTGGGCGAACGTCAGCGCCGCTAAAAGGCTCTACACCTCGACACCTGATGCATGCAAATCAGTCCCTCCACCTACACACACACACACACGCACTCTCTCTGCCGGCTCATTAGCGCCCCAGCTGCCCCACCCCCCAGACCCCCAGCTCGCACGTTACAACACCAGAAAAACAACAACAAACTGATTGAAATTTCGAGACGAGCAGCGGCAGGTTATTGTTTCAGAGCTGATGGCTTCCATTTGAATTACAATATCTTCTTAATGAAATGAAACGCGCCCTCGTCTCTGGAGCCCCCCCCCACACACACACTTCTCTCCCCCCCCCCCCCACGCCTATTAATAGTAATCCCGTGTCAACCCCCGCTACCTTCTACAACATAGCAACATAGCGAGGGTAAACATGTGTGGAGGCAGCGCTGAGGGAAAGACTAATTAAATATGGATTCATATAAAGGCTGTGATGTTGGGTGCGAGTCAAAGCAACAAGCCCTCTGGCTCTTCCTCGCCGTTTCAGCTTCCTTCCTCTCATCCTTCCTGTTCCTGGATAATGATCTCTCCCGCCGACTATGACACGGCCCTCTTTCATGCCAAAACAATAACTTGGAAGAAGTCACGTGTGCGGCGAGAGATAATGTCTGGTGACGGTTCGGAGAGCGAGACAGGCAGGCAAGGCAGACAGACAGGCAAGGCAGACAGACGAGCAGGCGAGGGGGGAAGACTGTGCTAAAGATGGACGGAAGCGAAGGTTTGACAGGGGCCTTCAAAGAGAGGAGACCGGTCGGAGGAAGAGACACGACTCGAGTGCAGGACAGTAGGAAGTTCGCCCCGGAGCGCCAGAGACAATTAAGTATGCACCAGAGACAGGAAATCATATTTTAATTACGCAGTTCCACTGGAGTCCAAAGCATCTCATCATCTCGAGATGTCGGGCGAGCAGGTTTTACTTTGCCCCCTCCCCCCCATCATCTGCAGTAATTATCGGGATATGGGACCGGGTTGATAATTGCTATCGCGAGGCTTGAAAAGTGGCGGCGGCTCAAGGATTGGACACCTCGACTTCCCGCGTCGTACATCACAGCGAGAAGTGGAGCCGGAACACTCCAGTCTCCGGCCAAATCTCTAAACCCCGCTCACTGCATCCGAGCATCTAATCACCCTCCGGTCCGAAGCTGCTGCCCAAATCCTCTCCCTCCCTCTTCCTCTCCCTCTCTCTACCTTCCTCTCTCTCTCTCCCTCTCTCACCAAGACTGATTAGAGCCGGGTGCTCTCCAGTATAAAATGGCTGCGGGGCCTTTTCCACTCTGGCTGCGGACGAAGGACACTCAGCCGCACATCTTCAAAGCCTCCCGAAGATCCTGGGAGCCGCTTGGATTAACGCTGTAATCTACACAAAGATAAGTTCAGACGTCAAATCCGACCGCGGAGTAATTGCCTATAGGAGCCCGACTCCGGGACAGAGCGGCGTTTTGTCGCCTTGCTCGTAATTACGACCGCAATTAGGCGATTTGCAATTAACGTCAGAGCGGCGGCAGTTGGTCGTGACCCCTGCTTCATGTTCCCTCACACACACACACTGACTCTGTGTCAACCTAACCGGGCGTTCAGCTTCACAGACTCTTTTTAACAAGATAAAGTGGCGTTGTGGTGTGAGGAGTTTCTCCGTGTGCGCGTGCATGTGCGTGTGTGTGTGGTCGGAGCAACTGGACGGGAGGAGGAGAGAGATAAGAACGAGCCTGAGAGATTCACGTGAGGAGCGCTTAAAGTTGCTTGAGTGGACAATGAGCAGGTAACAATATTTGAACAATGGAAGGGTTTGTTTGACCAACGAGAACAAAGGCAGAAGGGAGAGAGAAAGAAGTGAAGTGAAGGCCAAAGAAGGTCCTCATGAATATGGGCGAGCGAGGGAGGAAGTGTGTGTGTGTGTGTGTGTGTGTGTGTGTGTGTGTGTGTGTGTGTGTGTGTGTGTGTGTGTGTAGGCATATGTTTATGTATGAACACTTCAGCCTCATTTCAATCTGACAAGAGCATCTGTTGAAAAGTGGGTGTGTGCGCATGTGAAGCGGCTGCAGACTGCTGACGGTGAGGATGTGCTCGCCG
>NW_027467228.1:0-12500 GCF_046128005.1 Genypterus blacodes
AGGATGAGCGGGGGGGCAGATGAAAGAGCGAGGGATGAGAGGGAGGGAGGGAGGGAGGGACAGAGGCTCTGATTGCTGTTAATAGCTGCTCACATCCAGGTTGAGTCTAATCACTCTGATGCGCTGTGTACTGTGTGTGTGTTTGTGTGTGTGTGTGTGTGTGTGTGTGTGTGTGTGTTCTCATGCCTCCCCAGGCTCTGGCTGTAGCCCAGCGGCTTGGTTCAGCTGTAGCCTTGGTTTATAATTAGCAAACAGATTAAGTTCCAGACCCTCCGCTGCTCCCTGCGTGCCTCTGAATCAGGCAGGGACCGTTTAAAAGTTACAGCACAACCATTACCAACGCCGTGCGCTCAACCTCTCTTCCTCTTCTTCTTTTCTTTTTAGTTTATGGTGCCCGCATGCTTTCATCTCCCTCTCACCTCCCTTGGGAAGAATTGCTCTTATTGTTAATCAAAAGGTTTCCGACCAACAAACTGAACCCACAAAAACAATTCCTTCCTCTGGGGTTGACCTGCCGGGTCGTCGGCCATTGAGTGGTCATCAGGCGTGTTTGTCAGAAATATATTTTTAGGGAGACAACATGTCGTCTTCTTCCCTCTCGCAAAGCCTCAGAATGGCTTTTTAATGGCCCTGCAAACCGCCCGAGCACATCCAGAGAAGCGCTAGACGGAGGAGATTTGCTGCCGCCGCTTATTATTGAAACTGAGACTCAACTGAGTGAAATGTAGCGAGGGGCCGTCGTTTCCATAAACACAGCCCCGCCCCCCCCTCGCCCCCGGACTTCTGGCCCTCCGGTTTCAGGCTAAACGCAGCGTGATAGCGGTTGGAACTTTAACGGCTTAGCGGAAAGCCAACGCTGGCTCCGCTCCTCTTCATACCATCGCCATCTGCTGCGCCATCAATCGGTTTAAATAACATTTAACGAGTTGGATGAAAGTTAAAAAGGAGACTGCGGGTTTGGAGCCAAATTCGGCCGGCGTTGCTCATTTTAATCAGGAAAACGCTCGCTAAACTGTCAAACAAACCAGCCGGAGCAACAGTTTGGAGCGGGAGTCCTTCCCGTCATTGATCATGTACATGGCCGCCGGGCAGATCCAGCTTAATTAAAAGGCGGTGGCTCTTGGAGGGTGCTAGTTGTCTTGCTCAGTTTACTCGCTTAGATTTAATTTGACCCAGGCTGAAGTGCAGATCAATCAGAATTTGGTGGTAATGAGCTCGCCTCAGCTGGCCACAGGGGCCCGCCGGTCTCTCCCTTGTCTTTGTTTACGTGTCCTTAAGATGGAATTACATTCATTAAAGGGGTGTTGGACTGGTTGCCCCGGTTGTCGGCGTAGTTGTTTTTACACGCGGGAGGGGAATGGAAGGCCTGGAGGGAAAAGTAATCGCGTTAGGACGAAAGACACCAGGACGGCAAAGCTTTAGGAGACAGATTCTAGTGCCAGATATTTTCAGACTATGTTTAGGGGTTTAAAATCTTGTTTTATGGGGAAAGCAGACAGCATTGTGTCTTGGGATTTGATCTTGTAGCTTGATGATGCACGATGGGACGCCGCTGTCTCAAATGATCTCAAAGTCGCATTTTATCCGTATTTCCACCCGTTTATCAACTATTACGTTTCACTGCATAGCACTGGAAATCTCCTCTTTTAGATTTATCAACAACAGTTCAGAGGCTAAAATATTCCCGGAATAAAACGTCAACAATCTCATTATCCCTCAGGTTGTTGCTGCGCTATTGCTTTTGTAACATAATTCATAACAGCTTTCGGGGCATTCTGTCTTTAATCAAAAAATCTACTCCTGAAACTTTTACTGTGATACGTTCCAATAATAACAAAACATTTTCTCAAACACGATGAAACTCTGCGACACGTCAAGGGAAGTATTGACAAAGAGAAGCAGCCAGAAACAAAATATCCAACTCAGATGGGGATGTCTGCAAGTATATGTCTTTGATTTCTTTTTCCTTCTGGGCGAGTTTAATAATTCATGAGCTCATCTGTGATTTCAAATTTTTTAATTACGTCTGCGGAGGACGCGCGTTAATTACAATCCCAAATACCTGCTGTTTCCCCCCGCGCTTCATTAGGAGCAGGAAATGGTTCAGGCCAGGCACGTCTCCTCCTCCTCTCAGATGGATTTGAAGGGGCTGAAAGCGTTTAACCCTTTCCCCCCCGCAGACACGCGTCCTCTCACAGGCTTAATGCAGAAGTCAATATATCCGAGATGTGGTCAGAATTTGTCTTTATTCAATGTTTATGTGCTCCTGACCACCCCGAGGCCGAGGCCCAGTCATGTCAGCGCACGCTCCTCTACTTTGCCAGCCCAGGTGCGGGATTCCGGTAACGCATTCCAATTATCCCGCCGGCACAAGAGGACTGTGTTAGTGTTTGAGAATCACCACTGAGGAAATGATTACACTTCGCTGTGCTCGACTCCAGGCTGTCGTACGAAACTCAGGCAGGTTAATTGCCTGTTCGCGGGGGTGGGGGGGGGGGGGGTGGAGGGGAGGAGGGGGGTGGGGGGGTGTTGCACACTTTGGAGTGAAAATGTTCATAATAAGTAAACAAAAGGGAACAATTGGATCATTTCACTGGGGGTTATGGGAGGATTTAATAAGTAAAGAGCTGAATAATGGGATTACCTCACAGGTTGACGTGTCAGTGAATTATGGGGGATTTGAGTTTTTGTGGATTTCTGAGGTGAAGCGTGATCGCGACCGCCCTCAATCAAATATCAGAGATTACAGTGGCCTTGCAGTGCGTTGTCAAGAACACACACACACACACACGGAGGAGCATAATAAGTCAAAATGTTCCAGTCGAGTGTATCAGGCTTCCAGAAGTAATTACATCATATACCAGCGTATGTGTGTGTGCGTGTGTGTGCATGCATGTGTATGTGTGTGTGTGTGGTTTCCTGTGATGTCATTTATGTATGGCTCATTAAGATAATGACTCCGCCCTCCCTGGGTTGGCTCTCCGCGGGAGACACGCATACGTTTATCGCTGCTGGCAGCACAACAATACAGATGCCATGGCAACAGTAGCCGAGATATAGTACAGCAGGCTCTGAGGTCCTTGACAACCCAGGCACTTCCCCAAAATCTCCCAGCGAGCCTGAAGGCAGCTGGAGCCGACACATGGCTACAGTGGTGCACACACACACACACACGCTGCAAGGGGAAGTGATATGAGAGTGTGTGTGTGTGTGAGAAAGAGAGAGATGGTAGAGCTCTGGTATCTAACAAACCCCCTTTATGGCTTTTATGATGGAGATTGCAGTTGAACGCTTTTTTCCCGCGGCGTCTTTTCTGTTCCTAGCAGCTTTGGTTCAGTCAGAGAATTTAAGGCCGAGCAGGAAAAGGGCTCCGACGGAGGAGAGACGCAGTGATGCTGGACACACACAAACATGTCTCACAGGGGCAAAAGATTTGGATGATGATTTTGTCTCCGGTTGTTTGTTGTGTCACCTGGAAAGATCGAATAGAAGAACAGCAGGGAGGGAATCTTCATTCATCTAGTGTATTGTTAAAGTTACAGCCTGAGTCTGAGGCCAATATCTACATAAACAATACCCAGGTTTCCTCTCAGTGCACGCCTTTGCCTCTAATTTTTTTGCCTTCATAAATCCAGAATTCCACAAACATTAAAGTCAAATCACACCTGTAAAAGCGATTTATGTTGCAAATTCATCGCACAGCAGCATCATGAACATCACATTCTTCTGGATCTATACGGTAACGACTCAAAATAAGTGATCAATACCTCAAAACACTCCATATTTCCTTCCGCACGGCGATGGCAGCCGCATGTTTCAGCCGTTTAATTATCCAATCATCCCAAAGTGATTTAGGATTGTAATGCGTTTATAAGTCAGTATTTAAATGATGAGCGTTGCTGATGAAGACGTGATTCGCGTTGCGTTAGAGCGCCTCTGTGTGGTCAGGAAAGGGTTAATGACTGATTTTAATCCTTGGCCTTAATATTGTATAAAATGAATTGGCTCACGCTGTGGCTTAGGCCGGTGATTAAAGGCTCGGGGGTGATAAGGTTTGGTACACACACACACACGCGCGCACACACACACACACACACACACACACACACACACACACACACACACACACACACACACACACACACACACACACACACACACACACACACACACACACACACACACACACACTCATTCCTATACATACGCTCGACAGAAAGAGTTGTCTCCTTAATGGCAACGGCTCTCAAGTCCCCGACTGCGATAAGTGAATTTTAATTAAGAGAATATTGAGAATTGTAATAAATTATTTTAATGACCGGCAAATGGTGTGTGAGTGTGTGTGTGTGTGTGTGTGTGTGTGTGTGTGTGTGAGAGAAACAGAGAGGAAGAGAGAGAAGGCACACACCAGCAGGTTCACCAGGGGACAGAAGAAAAGTGTATATTGCCACTTTCTGGGTCTTCTCTCTCACACACACACACACACACACACACACACACACACACACACACACACACACACACACACACACACACACACACCTGTATGTTTCTGTGTGTGAGTGTGTTGCTTTCAATGTTGTTGTAGCTTAACACACATAATTGGCCTTTACACATAAGCTGTAGTAAATATTCCAAATGTATTGTAAGTGTGTGTGCGTGTGTGTGTGTGTGTGTGTGTGTGTGTGTGTGTGTGTGTGTGCTCAGCTAAACCAGGCAGCAGATTGCAGTGATTCTCAACCAGCTGGTCCGGCTGTGTTCCTATCTGTCACCCCCGCCAACACACACACACACACACACACACACACACACACACACACACACACACACACACACACACGAGGGGTATGTCTTCAGACCAATGAAAACCCTTAATGAGGTCCCTCAGCCAATGAGGAAGCAGCATCCCTGCCATTTCCTCCGCTGGCTGACTAATAGCCCCTCTTAATCACGCTCCTGAGCGCTGTAAATAAAGGCATATGCTCACAGGCTGAGAGCGAGCCAGTGCGGGGCGCGTGTGTGTGTGTATGACGGTGGCCCGACACGTTCAGGCCGCCGATGCTGAAACACTGCATTGTGGGATATTGTCTGGCTGTTACGGGTTTGGCAGACATGAGGCTGGCATAAGCAAGCCGCCCCTAGAATAGATTTATGATGTCCCCACCGCCACGGAGGGATAATTAGGCGTGAGAGCAAAGCCAGGTAACGACAACACACACAGGGCCCAGGTTTATCTCTCATGCCTCTCGTCAGGATTGGATAAAAACACACACACACATACACGCACACACACGGGTGAGAGCAGACAGCCGGGACAGCGGCGTCCTCAGGGTGATGCGGGGGCTTTGGCGCTTTGGCTCCGGGGTTGTTTGGGCAGTCTGATGAAAGAGCAGACGGATCACAGCCAGGAATGCAAACCTCCAGGCAGCAGCTGAGAAGCGGCCCAGGGTGTTATTGGTTTAAGTCTCTCTACTGATCGGGGCCTCGCCAAGGACTCCCATCAGTAGGAATCCCACAGATCAATATCGGGGATCGGCTGTTTTGCAAGGAAGGAATCTCTTTATATATCAGCAGTGTTCCTGTATTTTTCACTGTAATTTATGACACTGCGCTGGTGTCAGACCTCCCGGCGGTGCCACTGTGTTTTAGTAGCACTTCAGCGGTGTTAAACTCCACGCAGCGCCGGCAAATATTCAGCTACAAGTCAATCACCCGAGAAATAAATACTGATATGAATCCAGGTGGCAGCGCTAGGAGCGATTTATGTCAAATTCACTGTAAGGGAATCTTTGTCACCATCTTCATCCTTGATCTGCAGACCAGAGAGCTTTGGGAGAGTGCAGCAGGCGAGTGTGCGTGCGCGAGTCTCAGCACATTGTCAGCGGAAAAAAAGGACTGATAAAGTTAAATGGCAGCGTGAGAGTGCGTTTGAATTAGACACCGAGAGAGAAATGAAGTTTTGATTTGCTTTTGGTTTTGATTCAGATGTGAACAAAGTTGTAAACTTAGAATATGTTTTTGTACTTGAGGCCTTGAGGATGAGGATCAAATCTCGTGGAAAGTATGAAACTTGTATATAAACGTCTTCTCCATGATTAACTCTCTACTGCCGGCTCTAACACTTTCAGGGTCCTTAAACAGACTTGTGCCCCCTTCTGACCTGCTCACGACTAAAATTCAAGTCTGAACACAGAACAACCACATCTTCCTCATCAAATACTCAAACTATAAACATTTACACCTATACAGGCCATGCAAAACTGAATACATTGGGTAGTAAAGGAGGGGGCGAAGAAGGAACCGTCTAACTAACTGCAGTGTTGTCGGTTCAAATCCCCCGGGGCAGCTGGAGACGTCTGTTATCCGCTCGTACTAACCTTGACCACAGCGACAGCACGTAGGGCGCGTAACCTTCACTCACATTGCCACAGCTTGTAAACAACAACAACAACAAGCACGGCGTCTTATCGGGAGGCGTAGAGTCGAGTCAGTCCGCCCCTGTTGGCTTCTTGACCTCGCCCCTGTGGGGGGGACGGACGCCTGCAGACCGGTCGGTGTATTATCCTCTCAGACGACTTTAATCCCGAACAGATAAGGTTGCACTTGACAGAACTAGTTTTATGTGACGGATCGCTTTATTCCCATCGCACACAAATGGCTTCCACCTCCTGGCCTTCATCGCTGTCTGTGAATAATGATTCTCTGTCTGATCTAACAGCGGGAGGATACGCATTAACCCTCGCTCAGGTGCCATCACTGCAGAAGGAGCAATGCAAATCTGTTCACTCCAGATTCATTCCACATGTTAATTAAATATATGGTGTTTATATATATATGCAGCACGCACACACACACACTCGCACGCACGCACACACACACGCACACGCTGACTTGGGCATGAATATGAATCAGCAGGAGTTTGAAGCACAGAAATAGATGGGCTCCTGCTGCTCATAGACGTTTATTCATATCTGCAGGAAGTCACTTTCTGTTGAATGTTGTGATTGAATCTGGAACGGTGTTTGCGTTTACATCGCAGACATCTTGATTTTTGTGATGTGAGGATGATTTATGTAAGTGGCGTCACGAGGATAAAGGAGGACTGAACTGCAGAGTGTGTGCGTGTTTGGGTGTCAGCTCTTAATAGTCACTTTATTTTGTGTTTATTTGTATTTATAGACTTCTTGTTGTGGCAGGATGAGAGCAAATGTCCTTCCTCGCTTAAATGTTCTCACTCGCTGGGGTCCCCCTTGTGGTTAAGGTTGGTATTTTTTTAGTTCAAATGTTTCCCCGCCGCCCCCAAATTAGATATCGCCAGTAATCAGATTTCTGGATTAAAGGGCATAAAGAGAAATTCAGCAGATTCCACCCTGGAGTCGCTGTTGAGGTCAGAGGTCGCATCGCAACGCAAATGTCAACCGCGGAGGCTACAAACTGAATCTGACATGGAGCGGGAGATCTGGAAGTGTGGAAGTTAAAGAGAGCGGCTCCCTCCCCGTGCCCTTCCTCTGCATGTAGGGGGTCGGATGTGCTCTGTCTGCTCGCAGGCCCTAGCCAATTACTCCGGCAGCAGATGACCCAGGAAATGAGCTGATATTCTATTCATGAGAGGGGAAAATACACTTTGCAGAGCCGAGCAAAGATCAAGTCACCTCGGTGCAGTTCCCCCCCCTTCTCCTCCTCCTCCTCCTCTCGCTCCATAATTGTCCCTCATTTAAGTTTCATCTCATTTAGATATTCCCCCCCCCAAAAAAAAATCAAACTCCGCTTTGTGAGAGCGATTCTCTGACCGCCGCCCTGTTGGGTTTGATGAATTTTCCGGCTCGGCGAGAAGCTTCAGGGTCTGCACGCTGAGACAGCCCCCGCTCGGTTTGGAAGTCGATAGGCAAAAGCCAACGCATAAATCACCAATTTAGCAAGGGGGGAGTCGGCCTGCTGCGATCTGCTGTACGCACGGAATAACACACCATCTTTAGGGAAAACGCCTATCAACAAGTTAAACCCCCGGGGAAGATTATCACCCAACACGTTTACGCTTAATATGAAGTTCAATCATTCAAGCCATCTAACATGCAACAGAGCTTTTAGACTGACCAAACAGTGAGAGCGGTGAGAAAGTGGAAATAATTACATTTCATTAAATTTAATGCGTCATCAGTCATGTTAATGGGACACCTTTGGAATGCTTTCATTTGGGAATGATTGTGGTTTCAAAATCCTGTCCAAAAGAGGCCTATAAGGCTGATGGATGACACATTAACTTGGGCGGAAAGAATTAACTATGTCCCATTTCTCACTGGAGGAGGAGGAGGAGAAGACAGGTTTAGTGTGATCCCTCCATCCCTCCATCCGTCCATCCATCCGTACTTCTTTCCAAGCCTGATTACACAGTATGGAGTGTGCAGGTTCTGACAGCCTCTGATGGAAACACCTCAAACACAGAGAGAGGATGGGAAGAGAGAGAGAGAGGGAGAGGGGAAGAGAGAGGGAGCGAGAGAGAGACAGAGAGAGAGGAAGAGATCGAGTGGAGGGAGAGAGAGCGAAAGAAAGGGGGGAAAAGAGAGAGAGAGGGAGAGAGTGGAGGGAGAGAGAGTGGAGAAAGGGAGAGCGAAAGAGAGGGGGGAAGACAGAGAGAGAGGAAGAGAGAGTGGAGGGAGAGAGCGTGGAAAAGAGAGAGCGAAAGAGAGGGGGGAAGAGAGAGAGAGGAAAAGAGAGAGTGGGGGGAGAGATAGGGCAAAAGAGAGAGAGAGAGAGAGAGAGAGAGAGAGTCTCTGTAAGCGGCACCGAGAGGCTCTCAAACACTGGGACGTCACCGGGAGTATCCTGATCGACACAGAGCGGACGAAACGCCGGGAGCTTTACACACACACACACACACACACACACACACACACACACACACACACACACACACACACACACACACTTTTGCACTATCGCTCCCCCCTCCGCACACACACACGCACACATAAACACAAACGCCGGCGCACGCACGCAAACAGCACGCGCGTCTCCTCCCCGCGGCGTCACGTTCACCTGGCTGTCACAGACGCTCGGTTACGCGCGGTTTGGACTCGGGGGTGAGGAATTTTGGAGAGAGACACTCCTCCTCCCCCCCTCCCTTCCCCTCCACTCACTCACTCACTCACCCACCCACCCACCCGCGCCGGTATTCACCTGTTCAGCTGTTAGCGAGCTGCGGAGACGCCACGGCGGGATTAGCGGCTGCCGGGAATGGGAAGCTCCATGGAATGTCACGTTCACAGGTAAACAAACTTGACAGGGACGGAGGCTGGAATGACACGGGGAGGAAAAACGCGTCTGTCGGTCATGCCAAGTCCGTGTGGGAGACGTGACTGACGTGCGAGTCACCCGAGCGGCGGGGCACGTCGTGTGTGTTTGTGTGTGTGTGTGTGACTCGGTGGTGGTGGTGGTGGTGGGAGAGGAAGAGGAGGAATATGATTCCGTCCTGTGCGTAGTTTGGTAGATTTGGTGGTTTTGTAGTTGTGAGTGTGTGTGACTGCCTTCATGTGGGAGTTATCAACGTTTATGATGGGAACTCTATCGATTATGTGTGTGTTGGATTTCCTCGGCAATAAGCTCTTTAAAGAGAGAGAGAGAGGGAGAGAGAGAAGACACGCAATCTCAGAGGTCTCTCTCCCCCCTTCCTCGCTCTCTATTTCTATAGTCTATAGTCTGTGTGTGTGTCCACTCTCGCCCACACACTCTGGTTGTCTTGTTGACCCTTTATGTGGGGTAATGACAGTTCCTTCAAACCTTTTCTCCGTCTCCAATCTTTAGGAGGAACCTGATATTCTACACAAAGTATATTTCCAAAAATACACAAAGCTGCAGCTGACAGACAAATTCAACAAACTGTAGCTGCTCATCATAAACACGAGGTGTGTGTTTGTGTGTGTGTGTGGGGGGGATATTAGAGGAACATTATGGTGACTCTGTAATTCCCTTATAGGTTTGTCATACAAGAGAACACAGAGAGAGAGAGCGAGAGAGAGAGTTAGGGAGGTAATTCCCACTAAAGCTGATATATCGCAGTCATACATCGCTATGGGAACGTTAAAGTCCCGTAATTCCTAATAAAAGATCTTTATGATGAGATTACAGGATGGAGTGTCACACATGTAGGTCGCCGTGGGATTATTGTGCGGCTGTAATGGAGTTAGTGCGCAGTAGGAGGTGATGGAGGTACGATGAGGTCGCCCTGAAGCACCGCCGGCATAAGTCACTATTGGAGGAACGTGCTGCGTGAAGGAGGAGATAAAGAATTCCATTAAGCAGCGTAGAGGAGTACTTCAGAGTGGAACGCAGCCGGCCCGGGCGGAGGTCTGCGTGTCCTGCCTGGCTCTCCGCTTTGGGTGCCCGCTGGCTCCCAGCCAGGAGTGACTGGTAAGCAAACAAGCAGGCATTCCACCCCCTCCCCCCTCGGCTTGTTGTTGGGTTCGTGTCCCCCTCCCTCTCCCTCTCTCTCTCCCTCCCTCCCTCTCTCTCTCTCTCTCCCTGTCGGGGGGCGAGCGTGACACAGATGGGGTTGAGAGGGTTTGGGTGAAGCCTCGGTGCCAGCTGATCCCACTCGGTCAGCTCAGGTGAGGCTTATTAGTGTGCAGGTGGCCTCTCTCTCTCGCGCTCTCTCTCTCTGGGCCCTACAGATGTAAGATCCATACCACACACACACACACACACACAGACACACACACACACTCTTGATAACATCCGGCAACGACGACGCCGGGCAATGGATCAAGTGTCTTTTAGATAAAAGGCAGGGGAGCAAGAGGCTGTGTGTGTGTGTGTCTCTGTGTGTGTGTGTGTATGTGTGTGTGTGTGTGTGTGAGAGAGAGCTCCTTCACACGCAAAATCCAATATGTTTACAGATTGCGTGTGTATGAATAAGTAAGGGACATCAAAATCTGAAACCTGTGCAGATAGAGATGGGTTGTGCTTATTTAGTGTGTGTGTTTGTTTGTGTGTGTGTGTGTGTATTTTAAATACATTAGGGGCAGCAATTTAGTAAACTATCAATTTTCCTCCACTTATGCCATTAAATAAACGTCACATTTGTGCTCTGTGAATGAAAGCAGCTGTTTAATTGAAGGCTGCGCTTCAGACGTACACCACCTGTCTGACTGCCGACCTGTCTGTGTGTGTGTGTATGGTGTGTGTGTGTGTGTGTGTTTATGTGTATCTGCTCTCCACTTGTAAGAGTTCTCTGTCATTAATACTTCATGGGAAATGTGGGAAAGTGTGCAGCTTGCTGTCTGTGTTCACCGGAGCAGACGGACTTCAGAAGAACAAACACACTTTAAATCCATTTCCTCTTCGTTTTTGTTTATTTGGACTTGTAATGGTTTTTTGCTTTTTGGGGTCAGATTCTAAAATAGCTGCTGTGAATTTGGAGTTAAAAGTATCCAAGGGGCAGCGTGGTGACAGGTGACACGCCAAAAAGCCAGACTGGGTCACATGACTCACCGCTGATGACACACATACACACACACACAGGAATGTCACTCAGGTTTGATTTAGGAGTGGATAGTCCTCACACAAGTGCAGTCACACGAACATGTGTAGGATTTGAGTGTGTGTGTATGTGTGTGTGTGTGTGTGTGTGTGTGTGTGTGTGTGTGTGTGTGTGTGTGTCCTGCACAATGCTTTCCAGGCACCAGGTGCACACTGGGATTTGCCACACCGGGTCAGCTCAGCTCCGCTCACCTCATTATCCTCTTTGGGCAAGGACGGACATAATCTCTCTCTCTCTCTCTCTCTCTCTCTCTCTCTCTCTCTCTCTCTCTCTCTCTCTCTCTCTCTCTCTCTCTCTCTCTCTCTCCCCCACCTCCATTTGTCACCCACCCACCCCCCCCCTCTTTACTCACACCGTCTCTGTCTCCCACTCGTCTCGCTCTCTCTCTCCTGCTTCTGTCAGATTGATTAGTCGAGCCTGCCCTTGCTGCTGCTTGGTAAGCGAGCCCAGCAGTCACGGTTGGTTTGGCAGGTTAAGGTGGCGCTCGGTGACGCGGCGGGGGCCTGGTGGGGTGTGAGTGTGTGTGTGTGGGCGGGGGGAGGGGGCTGTCTGTCTGTGTGTTTGGCTAGCTGGGGCGAGAGCGCTCTGTTGAAAGTAAAGCCTCGCTCTCCTCTTGCCATCCGTTAAACTGCGGCGTGTGATTCTTGTTCTGTCACCCTTGGACGGGCTGCCTCTGCTCGCCTAACGCGCCACTGTCGCATCTCAGGCGGCCCTGCGGTGCTGTGCTGTGTGTCAAGTGTGTGTGTGTCTGTTTGGAGGAGGAGAAGGGGAATGAGAGTAAACTTTTGGAGTGTCAAACAAAACAAAGGCAGTTGTAAACATCACACACACGCAGACACACACACAGTTCTTCCTGGGCCAAATTAAAATCCATCCGGCCGTGTGAGGGATCGCATTGTGATCGATGATCAGACGGAATGTGTGTGGATGAAGAGCGATGCTGCTGTGGGGGACGAAGGGGGAT
>NW_027467229.1:0-2500 GCF_046128005.1 Genypterus blacodes
GTATAACATGCTGGTGGACACAGGTGAGCTGGACAACACATACATCATCTACACGTCTGACCACGGCTACCACATCGGACAGTTTGGGCTCGTTAAAGGTGAGAACAGGAAAACAACAAGAGACGCCAACGTATTCAGATAACTGTAGAAGTATATGGACAAGTGTGTGTGTGTGTGTGTGTGTGTGTGTGTGTGCGCGCGCGTGAGCGTGCGTGCGTGCGTGCGTGTGCGTGTGCGTGTGTGTGTTTGCGTGTGTTTGCGTGTGCGTGTCTACAGGCAAGTCCATGCCGTACGAGTTTGACATCAGAGTCCCGTTCTTCATCAGAGGACCCAACGTGGAGCAAGGCAACATGTATACACACACACACACATGCACACACATGCACACACACACACACACACACACACACACACACGCACACACACGCACACACACGCACACACATGCACACACACACACACACACACACACACACACACACACACACACACACACACACACACATGCACACACACACACACACACATGAACACACATGCACACACATGAACCCACACTCACACACACACACACACACACACCACACACACACACACACACACACACACACATGAACACACATGAACACACATGCACACACATGAACACACACTCACACACATAAACGCACATACACACTCAAACACACAACTTTGACAAGAATTCTAAACTGTGTGTGTGTGTGTGTGTGTGTGTGAACAGTAACCCACACATCGTCCTGAACATCGACTTGGCACCAACCATCCTGGACATCGCCGGGCTGGACACGCCCCCAGACATGGATGGAAAGTCCATACTGAGCATCCTGGACACAGACAAGGCTGCTAACAGGTACACACACGTCTGTCCCACAGGAGGGGCACATGGGCCGAGACAAGACGACAGAGACAAGAGAAGACAGAGACAAGACGACAGAGACAAGACGACAGAGACAAGACGACAGAGACAAGAGAAGACAGAGACAAGAGAAGACAGAGACCAGACGACAGAGACAAGAGAAGACAGAGACAAGACGACAGAGACAAGACGACAGAGACAAGAGAAGACAGAGACAAGACGACAGAGACAAGACGACAGAGACAAGACGACAGAGACAAGACGACAGAGACAAGACGACAGAGACAAGACGACAGAGACAAGACGACAGAGACAAGACGACAGAGACAAGACGACAGAGACAAGACGACAGAGACAAGACGACAGAGACCAGACGACAGAGACAAGACGACAGAGACAAGACGACAGAGACAAGACGACAGAGACAAGACGACAGAGACAAGAGAAGACAGAGACCAGACGACAGAGACAAGAGAAGACAGAGACAAGACGACAGAGACAAGAGAAGACAGAGACCAGACCACAGAGACCACAGAGACCACAGAGACGAGACCACAGAGACGAGACGAGGATCCTGTTAGTCATGTGATCATGTCATGTCCCTGCAGCAGCAGATGCTGTGTGAGCTGAAACACCTGTGAGCTAGAGATTTATATAAGCTCAATACTTATCAATCAACCATTGGTTCTTTTCTTCAGGTTCCAGCTGAACAGGAAGCCCAAAGTTTGGAGAGACTCCTTCCTGGTGGAGCGAGGGTAAATATCATCTGAGCAGAGGGACGTCTTTCATCTCCAGACCGTGTAGAAACAAGCCAAAGTCTGTTTGTAAACAGGAAGTTGCTGCACCAGCGGGTGGAGGGGCAGGAAGTGACGGCAGAGGAGAACTTCCTCCCCAAACACCAACAAGTGAGAGACCTCTGTGAGCGAGCCGAGTACCAGACAGCCTGTGAGCAGAGCGGACAGGTGACACTCACACACACACAAACACACACTCAAACACACATGCTGCTCACATGTGACACGAGCAGCAGGATCCATGATGACGTCACTGTGCGTGCATGCGTGTGTGTAGAGGTGGCAGTGTGTGGAGGACTCCACAGGGAAGCTCCGTCTCCACAAATGTAAGAACGAAGGAGGAGGGGCTAAGAGGCTGCAGAGGGGCGTGGCCGGTCGGGATCGTCCAATCAGCATGAAGTCTCAGCTGTACCAACACAGGCTCAACACGTGTAACTGTGACCTCCGTGACCCCCGACCCCTGAACCTGCGGCCCTTCAATGAAAAACCCTTCTTCTTTAAAAAGAGTGAGTGTCCGGGCCAGCAGGGGGCGGTGATGGGGTCGCCTTGGTAACGCTTTAGTCCTCATTAAGATGTGTGTGTATGTGTGTGTGTCAGAATTTAAAGCGCTGAAGAGTTACTCCAGGAATCGCTACAGCCGCTCTGTGTCCACGTTCAATGGTTACCCTAGCAACCACAGCCTGGTGGGAGGAGCTCAGAGAGATGAGCCAGAGGAGGACTTCAGTGGAATGGGCGGAGCTCCTAACATCCTGGACCCGTCCATCAAGGTCACGCACAGGTCAGTCTGAGATGCTACCTAAGCTAGATGCTACATAAGCTAGATGCTACA
>NW_027467229.1:7500-12500 GCF_046128005.1 Genypterus blacodes
GCTAACATTAACTTCACTGTGGGGCTCAGCTGTTTCAACTAAGTGCTAACATTTGCACGCTAGCATGCAGTTAGCATGTTAAAATGTGTCCAGGTGAGTTGATGGAGTGGCAGCATTAGCATAGCACTAGCACTAGCATAATAGGATGCTGATATATGCTAAATGTTTGACATAACACAAACATTCTAGATGTTACATTTAATATTTTATCATGTTAAGCTAACAGTCATTTCGCGTGCTAATGTTAGCATTTAGCAGATAGCACAGAGTGAGTTTGGTGCTCATTACTGCCACATGCTGGCTTTTATTTTTGACTTCCTGTTGTATCAATAACAAAAAACAATAAAAGCCTTCAAGTATAAATGAGACTTTCAGTCGAGTGAAGCACAAAGTCCTGATGACACGTGTGCTCACACACGCACACGCACATGGGCACACACTGTGCTGTGCTGAGGCTCAGAAGAACAGAGTAATAGATTATTAATTGATAGTTTACTGATATTGATTAACTCTTTACAGTCACTGAGATGTGGATTGATTGATATCGATCAGTTTTACTTTGTGAATAAAGTGTTTAAAGCTTTAATTTCATAATTTGTTTGTGCAATTGTGTATTGCGTGCGTGTGTGTGTGTACATGTGTGTGCATATGTTTGTGTGTGTGTGTGCATGTGCGTGCGTGCGTGCGTGTGTGTGTTCATGTATGAGTGTGTGTGTGTCTGTGTGTGTGTGCATGTGCATGTCTCTGTGTGTGTATGTGTGAGATTGCGCGCGTGTGTATGTGCGAGTGTGTGTGTGTGCGTGTTCATGTGCGTGTGTCTGTGTGTGTACGTGTGTGTGTGTGTCTGTGTGTGTGTGATTGTGCGCGTGTGTATGTGCAAGTGTGTGCGTGTGTGTGTGTGCATGTGTGTCTGTGTGTGTATGTGTTGCTGGTTGAACTGAGGAGGAAGCAGTCGGTGAGTCAAACACATTTATTGGTTTTCACTCAGATGAACAGATTTGTGTCCTGGTTGATTATTAAAACATAAACGTGTGAATGTGAACTAAACTTCCCTTTGAAATAAAAGCAGGTTTTGCTTCTCATTAAAAATTCAATTGTTTATTTGACAAACTCATTAAAAATCATCAAACATTTGAAGTTTGAAGTCCAAACTGACATTAAATATCAAGCAAACGTGTTTAACACTGAGGACACTAAACATGTCAACATGCTTATTACATTTCAACCAGCTTTAGCACCACATGTCAAACCAATCTGCCGCAACTTCACTGATGAAAAGTAAGTAAAGGTCAGAGGTCAAAGGTTTACAAAGACTCAGCTAGAATCATTTCACACACACACACACAGCAGTCACATGATCATTAGAACCACGTCATAGTACAGGAGCTGAAGGCAGAATGTGTGTATTCACCCTCACACACACACACACACACACACAGACACACATACACACTCTGCTGGGTCACTCAGCTTCACTTAGAGCTTCACTTCAGCCATCTGAAACACCAAGAGAACATCCAATCATCTGCATACAGCTTTACACAACACAATGGTTTCACTGCAGAAAGATGGATGATGGATGGACTCACCATGACAACCTTGCTTGTTTGTTCACGGGTTCGAATCCTCAGTTTGGTGGCGGTGGTCTCGGCGATGTCGGCTCTCTCCTCGGCATCGTCCAGTTCATGTTGCATTTTCCTGACGCGCATCACATTGCCGCACACCTGCTCGTCCTGGTGGACAAATGAGGGAACAACGTGAAGACAGAGACAGAGACCAGCTGTCTTCCCATGTCTGTGTCATGATCACTAACATCTATATGTGTGTTCATGCTTTCTGATAGATTACAGATGAACTCATCCAAACATGTTCTGTATTTCAATGTTTTATTCGTCAGGAATGAAGCTGTAGAGTCTAAAAGTGTAAAGACTCACAGCATTCTCCGCTTGTCTCTTGTAGCTCTTCACTTTGGTCTGCAGCTTCTCAACCAACTCCTGCATCCTCAGCAACGTCTTCCTGTCCTCCTCTGACTACACCACATGGAACACAGAACCATCAGAAAACAGAGAGACCCATCAGAACAGGAATTGAGATCACACACAACTCTTGGTGGTATGAAGATGAAGGTGTGGACATGTTGGACATATTGATACCTGGTATGAGAGCTCTTTGACCC
The DNA here is from genome assembly GCF_046128005.1 of Genypterus blacodes. Lineage (NCBI taxonomy): Eukaryota > Metazoa > Chordata > Actinopteri > Ophidiiformes > Ophidiidae > Genypterus > Genypterus blacodes. The sequence continues at coordinate 9,677 of NW_027467229.1, forward strand.
TCCTCTCGTAGCGACGGGCTCCTTTCTGGTACTCCTCACTCTTCTTCTGCTCCACCATCAGCTCGGTCTCCAGCTCCCTCACCTGCACATACACACACTTCCTGTCATGCTCTTCATCAACTCCATATCTCGCTTCTGTTGGTTTTAGCTCAAAGATTTTCCTCACGCGTTTCTCCAGTTTGTAGAGTTGTTTCTTTCCTCCTTTCAGAGCCGTTTGCTCCGCTTCATCCAGCTTCACCTGCAGCTCTGAAACACACACACACGCACGCACGCACGCACGCACGCACGCACGCACGCACGCACGCACGCACGCACGCACGCACGCACGCACGCACGCACACACACACACACACACCCCTGAGTGTTCCAACTGACTCTAACCTCTGAACCAGCTCCAGTCCTGCCTGCTTCTGTTACGGCCTCTGATCCGTATGAGTCTCAAGTCATCAGGTCCTGTTCCTACCTCCAAGTGGACTGACTGGACTGATGTGTGGCCCGCCTCTGTTCTGGTCTGTGGTCAGTACCTGCTGGTGTATCTACAGTCTTGCTCACTGGCACTTTGTCCTTGTTGGTTACCGTGGTTACCTTTTGGTTGTTGCCTGATATACAGTACTTCCTGTTCCTCATGTGGGTTCCCTGTGTTCCTCTCTTTGTTGTTCCTGTAGTGAGTTCTAGTGTTCTTCTTCTTGCCACCATCTGGATGTTTGTTGCTGTTCTTGTATTTCACCTTCTTCCATGTTTTGCTCTGTTTGGACTGTTGTGTTACTAAAGCTAAAGCTGAGCCAAACAACAGTTTCATTGGACACAGTTTGGTACTTCTGACCTCAGTAGAGAGTACAATGATGGAGTAAAGACCTCCAGGTGGAGGTCAGATGTTGGTTCTAGGTTAAATATGTTCCATCACATCTGAGGTTGGTGTGACCTTAAACATTACACAAAGCTGACTTCATATGGACAACAGACTTGTTGATATGTTTAAAACAACACGTCAACAACACACGCCGCCTCCACGTTCTGGGGAGGCAGTGGCTCAGTGGGTAGTGCTTCCGCTCAGGAACCGGAGGGTTGCCGGTTCAAGCCCCTGCCGAGGTGCCCCTGAGCAAGGCACCGAACCCTCAATTGCTCCCCCCTCTGCGAAGGGTGGTAATGTAATGTAAGTCGCTTTGGATAAAAGCGTCTGCCAAATGATCGTAAGGTAATGTAATGTAATCTTGCTTTGACGTCAGTTTGGAGATCTTCCTACTTCCTTCACTATTTCAAGTTTAGAGTACAAAAGAAGGCAGCATGAGCTCCTTTATGTTCCCTCAACCAATCAGGAGAGTCCACTGGCAGCTATGTGATGGAGACCACTCGCTCACACAGGTGAGTATTGTACTGTAGTACTGTAGTACTGTAGTACTGTAGTACCAGTGAGTAACAGGGACCTGATTACCTCTTACTGTGACCTCCACGTTCTTCTTCATTCTCTCCAGCAAACTGCTGCTGTCCTGCTCCTTCTTCAGCTCCTCTGCCATCAGAGCTGCCTGGTGACACACACACACACACACACACAGGCACACACAGGAACACACACACGCACACGCACACACACAGGCACACACAGGCACACACACACACACACACACACACACACACACACACACACACACACACACACACACACAGGGAGGTTTATCTCACACACTGATGTAAATGTTCAGGTCAGCTAATCAGTTACATATTGATCAGAACTGATCAACAGAAAGTCTGAAACTTTGTGGATTTCTGAGCGTTTAAACTCTGATGACCTCATGTGATGACATCGCCCGTGTGACTGAATGATCAGAGTGATGCGCCCTGGCTCCTCTGATGGTCTGAGCACTTACATCAGTGATGGCTTTCTTTGCCTTCTCCTCAGCGCTCTGGTTCTCCTGCAGAGCCTCGTCCACCTCTCCAGTCAGCTGGGACACGTCGGCTTCCAACTTCCTCTTCTGGTTCGCCAGCCCCGAGGTCTGCAGGACAGGAAGTCATCGTTCTATCAGTCTGACCATCAGTGCCGATCAGGCTGGCATGTGTGTGTGTGCGTGTGTGTGTGTGTGTGTGTGTGACCTGTGTGCTGAGCAGGTTCACTCGTTCTGCCACTTCCACTAACTCGTGTTCAGCCATCTTGCGGGCGTAGTCCGTCTGTTCCAGGATCCCTCGTAGCTCCTCCTCCTCAGCCGCCATCAGTGAGCAGCGTCGCTCCGTCAGTGCGATCTGTTCCTTCAGCTGATTGGTCAGCTGGATTTGATCCTCCAACTCCAGCTGTTGTTCTTTAACCTGTGAATGGAAACAAGATCCAGCTCAGCCAAACAGATGTTTAATAAACCAAGCCGACTCCATTGGCTGACCTGAGAGGACCTGCTGGTGTACCTGAGTCTGAAGGTGTCTAGAGACCCTCTGGCTCTCTGCCGCCTGCTTGTGGGCGTGTCCCAGCTGAACCTCCATCTCATTCAGGTCAACCTCCATCTTCTTCCTCAGACGAACCGCTTCACTGCGGCTGCGGACCTCTGCCTCCAAACTGGCCTGCATGGTTTCCAGGGAGCGCTGGTGGCTCCGCCTAGTGGACAATGTGGGTAGTACAACTGCACTACACTTTGCTTTCATACTTCAGTGATATTGTTACAAAAACAATGTTCCTGTGCAGGTTCATGCATATCTGTTATTTCTCACCTGAGGTTGTCGATCTCTTCGTCTTTTTCAGAAATCCTCCTTTCAATCTCAGCCCTCATTTGTTGAAGCTCCACCTGAACTCTCACGGTTTTGGTCTCCTCGTGATCCAAAGTTCCCTGACACGCACACACAC
>NW_027467229.1:17500-20000 GCF_046128005.1 Genypterus blacodes
TTGTCCTCCTGAGCCTGAAGGTCGCTCAGAACCTGCTGGTGAGCCTCCTGCAGAGCAGCTTTCTCTCTGGTCAGAGACGTGATGGACTCATCCAGAACACACATCTCATGGGAGAGGTTTTTTACCTGAGACCCACAAAGTATTATCAGTATCCTTCTACTCACCACCCAGTATGTTCCCAGAAGCTCCCATAAACCCACACAGTCTGTGACAGAACCGCTACGTGTTCTAAGACCTTAACGGGTCCATGAACAGACCTTATTCTCCACTCCGTGTCTCTCTTTCTCCACTTTAGCCAGGGTTATCTCCAGGTCGTCCACATCTCTCTTAAGTGATGTCACTTCCTCCTCCAGCTGACGTTTTTTGGACGTTAGCGTGGCGCTCACTTCCTCCTCGTCCTCAAGGCGTTCCTGCAGCTCCTTTAGTTTGGACTCCAGGGAGATCTTGGACCGAATCAGCTGATTGCAGCGATCCTCTGCATCTGCCAGGTTGTCTTGCTCCTGAACCCAAACACAAACTCGCTGATGATGAGGAAGACCAAGCTGGATGCTTCCTCATTAAACTATTAACCAATAAGAGACAATCATTGATCCATTAATCATCCAATTTCTAAACTCACAGCCTGGAGCTGCAGAGCCAAGTCGTTCTTCTCCTGAACCAGAACCACCTGTCCCTCCTCAGCCTCCCGACGCTTCATCTCCGACCTGAAGAACAAAAATATGAAAACACAAGAGACAGATATGGCAAATGTGCAAAGAGAGAGAAACAGAGAAAGACAGGGACAGAGAGAGACAGGGACATAGAGAGACAGGGACATAGAGAGACAGACAGACAGAGAGAGACAGACAGAGAGAGAGACAGACAGACAGACAGACAGAGAGACAGACAGAGAGAGAGACAGACAGAGAGACAGAGAGAGAGACAGAGAGAGACAGACAGAGAGAGACAGACAGACAGAGAGACAGACAGAGAGAGAGACAGACAGAGAGAGAGACAGAGAGAGAGACAGACAGAGAGACAGACAGAGAGAGAGACAGAGAGGGACAGTCAGAGAGAGAGACAAAGAGAGGGGGAGACTGAGAGAGGGCAGGTAAGCAGGCAGACAGACAGACAGACAGACAGACCTGTCAAACGCCTCCTTTAACTTGTTGAACTTCTCCTTTAGAGCAGCGAGCTCCTTCTCCACCTGTGCGCTCCTGAGCAGGGGGCGGAGCTTATAGAAGAGCATCATCCATGGCCAGGTCCGCACGGAGAAGAAGGCACGCAGGTTGAACTGGATCACCATCACAGCGTCTCTGAACAGTGGGGACATGCTGGGTCTTAATATCGTCTCCATACTTCTTCTTCTCCACTAAAACAGAACATCTCAAACCTCTCCAGCATCATCCTCTGTCTCTGCATCCTCATCAACTTCCCTCTGGACATGGCCTGCACCGTGGACAGCAGCTGAGACAGGCGAGCGTCCCTCTGGTCTTCTAGGAGACCCAAGAGACCTGCCTTAAAGAAGACCTGAGGACGGGAGGAGAACAGAAGGACAGGAGAGGAGAGGAGAGGAGACAAGGAGAGGTGAGGGGATGAGGAGGCAGTACTCCTGTATTAGGACTCTTACATTAGTTACTTTAGAACCAGAGCAGGACCTTGGTTTGTCCAAACTTATACTGCGTGTGGTCGATGTCCAGAGAGCCCAGCAGCTTCTCCACCGCCTTCCTGCTGTCCACAAACGAGTCCTCTGGGATCGCAGACGGATTCAGAATACGATACCTGAAAACCCCGCAAAACCTCATTCATTGTACGTCGTCGCCACTCGTGGCAGCCCCTCCCGTTACCATAGAAACCCCACTGATGTGTGTGACATCTGGAATCTGTGTGTTCTCACCGCTGTCTGAACTCAGCGTACAAGATGCGGTTTGGAAAGCCCTTCCTGCAGATCCTGATCCCCTCCAGGACTCCGTTACACCTCAGCTGGTGCAGGACCAGGAAGGGATCCATCACCCCTGAGAAACACGCAAGGAAACCCCACATCAGTCTGCAGCTGGAGGCTCAAGATTCACTCTCACTCATCTGTGTTTGTTCTCACCAGGGCTCTTGGACTCATTGGGGATGATGCAGCGGACGAAGTGAGGCTGAGTGCTGCGCAGGTTTGCCATCAACTTATTAAGATTCTCCTGCAAGCACGCACACACACACACACACACACACTCCTCTCAATATCTGTACTGTTCTGAACTTAGATGAGCAGATAGATGGAAGCTTTTAAGTCTGAGGATGATGGACGGATGACATGATGGACAGATGGACGGATGACATGATGGACAGATGGACGGATGACATGATGGACAGATGGACGGATGACATGATGGACAGATGGACGGGTGACATGATGGACAGATGGACGGGTGACATGATGGACAGATGGACGGGTGACATGATGGACAGATGGACAGATGACATGATGGACAGATGGACGGGTGCATGATGGACAGATGGACAGATGACATGA